>NW_003314382.1:88209-112171 GCF_000143415.4 Selaginella moellendorffii
GTAGCAAAAAAAACCTCCTCGAACACGTCAGACGGCAGGCAACGGAGAACTACTAGCATATTCAATAAAAATTCTATGAATATTTATTACCTCTCCTAAGGTTAGGGCTTTCCCATGACGCAGCTCTTGCGGCGTGCTGTCTCCCAGGTATCGCGTTCCCGTCTCCAGGCCACCGCCGCCAATGCAGTGCTCTCGTGTACCACTTTCAACATTCATGCTCCAATTTACAGGCGTCTGGGTCATGATGAGGTTTGTTTGATATATGCACATCCTGCTATCCATTGTTGTTTGCAGGAAAGCCGCGAAAGTGAATCCCGTGAGCTTTGGCTGAGCAGGAACCAGAAAATTCTGGACCTGCTGTTGCAGAAGAACTCGTCAGTCGTATGTTTGCAGGTAGAATACATGGCAAGTTTGTCCACGCCATAGTAGCTAATATGCTGCGCAGGAGTTTTGGCTTGCCAACGACGAGCTTGTGCAGCTGTACGATCGTCGTCTGGGTGATGCTGGTTACAAGACGTATAAGCTGGCGAGAACCAATGACCGGGGTGACGGTGAGTCTCTCTTCAAGTTAGCTCCCCCTCTCTGATCACCCGAAGTATCAATTCTCAGGGCTCCTCACTGCGGTGAAGAAGGATGCACTCCGGGTGCTCGACTGTCGAGAGCTACATTTCCACGACTGCGGTGACCGTGTCGCTCAAGTCCTACACCTGAAATCCAACAAGGACGACCCTCGGGAACAGCAACAAGTTGTTCTGGTCAACACTCATCTTATCTTCCCTCATGCTTCCAACTACAGCCTCCTGCGGCTGCGACAGGTATGCGCTTAGGGGGAAGGCAGTTTACATTGGGATCCAGTCGCTTACTTGTGCTGTGCATTGTGCTTTGCTTGCAGGCGTATAAAATTCTCAAGTATGTGGAACAGTTTAAGGACGAGCGCAGCCTGTCGCATGCGCCGGTTCTTCTCTGCGGGTACGATGTTCGGGTTCATGCTTCGGTATCTCTCATAATGTACACGAACAACGTTTTTTTTTCTTCTGTTCTTTTCTGCCTGCCTGTCTTTCAGTGACTGGAACGGAAGCAAGCGAGGCCAGGTCTACAGATTCTTGCGCTCTCAAGGGTTTGTGTCGTCTTACGACATGGCACGGGACTACTGGGACATCGATGCAGATGCACATCGGGTAAGAAGTAAAGGCTGAGCCTCTCTAGAGGTTTACATGCTTCAACTGTTCATCAATGTCTCAGTGGGTGAGTCATCGAAACCACCTCGGGAACGTATGTGGAGTTGACTTCATATGGCTGCTGAATCCCACTCGACAGCAACCGATCCCCCTGAGGGAGAGCTGGAAAAGAGCCGTGTTTGGCATCATTAAGTTGAGTTTTTCTGCTAGCTTTGTAGACTTTTATCTGACCTGGGACTGGTTTTCGCCTTTTCAGTCGACGCTCCTTCGCGAGCATGGCAAACAGGGGCGAGATGCCTTCGGTTTCTTTCTGCAAGGCAAAGAGCATGTCACTGACCAAGATTTCCATGCCGCAATCAAGCGAGTAAGTCTTTTTGTGCTTCTTCTGAGTTCATGTTTTCTGGTGGCATACAGCTCGAGCTATCCAAGGACGAGCTAGCAGAGGAGGATCTGGAAGGCCTGTCCAGAGAAGAGGTCGAAGAGCTCATCGTGGCTGCAGACCTCGACGCCAACGGAGTGATCGACTACAAAGATTTCCAAGTATGCTTTCTCTGGAGTCAATGGTTTACAATGCCGTGAAAACATAAATATATGCAGGAGACGCTGCTCAACCACGAGAAAAAGAGCTGGTTAACGAGGCTGTTTCAGGGGCTGCATGAGACGAAGAGCCTAGTGGGAGCGGATCTACAAGTGCAGCATGCATCATTTTATCCTCCACAAGTCGAGGAGGGGACTTGGCCCGAGAGCTATTCACTTTCAGACCATGCTCCCCTTACTGCTAGCTTTTGTCCCAGGCAGCCAGGGATGTTAGCGCTGTAAAGTCAAACGACTTGATTTTTTGATTCGGATTCGAAACGAAAACTCGAAAACTCGAAAACTTGAAAAAACTTGAAAAGCTCTCACTTTGCTGCAGGGAGAGGCCTCTGCTCCTGGACTGCAGAGAGAGGGCGCTCCATTGGAAGCAGCTCTTCAAGCTGTTGAACCACTCCACACTTCCGTCAGTTTTGGTGACGATTGGCACAGGGTAGCGGCTGGCTTTGACCATAATCTTGTCTCCTCGCGCAACCTCTTGCCGGTGCTTTCCATCAAACGAGACGTATGCATCGTCCCTGGCGTCGCGGGGAACCTACCATGGACGCTTACAGAGAGAAAAAAAGTAAAATAGAAAAGCTGGTAGCTTGAGTTCCAAGGTGGTAGAGTCCGGGAGCACCAGAGGGCGAAACGACAATGAGTGCGGACACACAGGAGTAAACACAATCTCAGAGACGCTGGGGTGGACCAGAGGCCCGCCTGCGGCGCTTGAGTAGCCAGTGCTCCCGGTGGGTGTTGTACCTGTAAACAAGAAAAGGAAAAGAGAGGACTACCTTTGTGATGAGGTTTCCCTCTTGGAAGCACTCTATTTTGCAGATGAAGGGGCTTCGTTCAGAATATGGTGGACGTGGATATTGTATTCATTGGGCTCGTGTTGCTGGTTGTGACGCACGATTTCACACTGTAGCCGCATCTTCATGATTACATGCACTGTCCCGTGGAGGAGCTGCGTGAGCTCCTCCCTGTAGTTACAAAACTACAACCAAACATCAATTGTCAAGATTAAAGCACGGAAACTAATCTAGAGCCACTTACTGGATGCCCGGACGTCATAAAACCAAGAGACCCGAGGTCGAAACAAGCAATTGGCGGTACGAACTTTGGAAAAAGGCTGGACGCATGTAGCAGTCCACTTCCTCAAGGCTAGAAATCAACCAGCAAAAAAAAACAAAACAAAACAAAACAAAACTCATTCCTAAAGAAACTTATATGTAAAGCGATATACCCGACATCGCCAATGGCCTGGACGAATTTGCTGCCTAATTCGTTCTCCAGTTGTGCGTGGAGATCAGGCTCAGCCAGGACTCTCACCTTTTCATTGTTCAAAAGAGACACTACCTGTAGGGAGAGCGTAGCAAAGAAGACTTGGCAGGGTGACTTACCTTTGTGTCGAGAAGCTCGGCTCCAGGCTTCTTCAGAAGCAGTGCAGTGGTGGGAGTGCGCTTCCACACCCACCGAGCAGCTGGAAAACAGCATTGAGAGAAATGTGGCGTGAGAGATAGAAAGCACTCTTGAAGAGAAGAGGAACCTTGATCGAAAGCTGCGGTATTTGAGGCACCATTGAAGTGCGATGTCGTGATCCATCGCCAGGAGGCACCAAGCCTCCTGCAAGAACGAGCTTTGAGGCCAAAACGAAAATATATCTAGATCACCTGCTCGTCAGACGGCGGCCGGCAGCAGCAAATCGAAACATAGCTGGATGATGACCGCAAAAGCAGGACGACGGCACCTTCGCTTGAGCGCCTATAGCAAAACACACGGAATCTACCAGGAACATTCCGTCGACCGAGAATACGTACCGGGAATATTCTCATCTGGCCGTGAGTGACGTGGACCCGGTTCACGGTGCCCTAAGACTTTGAACTGCCATTCCCGCCATTGGCATATTCCCAAAGTACGAGGTATCATTACACAAGAACTTGTTTTGGGGTGCCCAATTGAAAACATGGAATGATGAATGCAAAAATGCAAGTTGGATTATCCTTAGTTTCTGAGGAAAAATGATTAAAGAATATTCTAAGAATAATTTAAAATCTTGTCTTATCATAATGATGAAGATAAATAAATAATTCTAGATTATTCTTAGAATATTCTTAGAATATGTTTCTGTCCAGTCCTATTAATATAACCAGAAAGAATATTTTAATTGTTAACAGCTTTTTTAAGAATAATTTAATGTTGATTACCAGACCATTTAATTCTTTTCCAAGAGAATTTTAATCTTCTACACACCAGAGCGTGCCGAGTATTCACGGACCAGTGCTGCAAACAAAGACGTTGGTCGTTCGAGCAGCACTGACGGCCGATCGTACTCTTTCACCTCTCCTGGCAGAAAGGAGAAAAAAATAAAGAGTTAAAGCACAAGCAACATTATGAATTCATTTACCTTCGCCCATCACCAAAACTTTGTCACTGTCCATCACAGACGGGATCCTGTGAGCCACGCTCACCACTGTCGACGACGCGAATTGCTCGCGGATCGTCTTTTGGATGACCGCGTCCGTCTGTGCGTCCACGGATGCAGTTGCCTCGTCCAGGAACAAGAGCCGGCTGTCTTTCAGCAATGCCCGTCCCAAGCAGAAGAGCTGCTTCTGCCCAACGCTCCAGTTATCGCCATTATCCACCACTGCCACCAAAGTCTATCTCAGCTACCGACTAAGAAATCTAGGAACCATATATACCAGATGAGTCGAGCCCTCCAGTTTTCTGTTGAACAGCATCCGCCAGCTGACACTTTCTTAGAACCTGTGGAAGAGAATTATCGTGTCCGCAAGTTTTTGAGAAAGCTAGCATACCTCCCAAATCCGATCGTCCGAGTACTGGCCAAGTGGATCTACGTTGCTTCTTATGCTGCCTTCGAACAGTATGGGCTCCTGGGGTATGATTCCAAACCGGGACCTCAGGTCAGCTAGTCCGAGCTGTGTGATGTCAATGCCGTCAATTCGAACTTCGCCCCCACACGGCTCTACCAGCCTGAAGAAGGCTTGAATCAGCGTCGACTTTCCACTCCCAGTTCGACCAACAACGCCAACTTTGTCTCCTCCTTGGATAGTCAAGGTTACTCCTTTCAAGACGAGAGGAGTGTTTGGCCGATACCGAAGCTGGTAAAACGATGCAGCGTTATAATACACGAGAGAACTTCTGTGAGAGCTTACTTGCAAGTTTCGAACAGCTACAGTTCCTTGGCTGGGCCATATTAGAGGGGCCCTGTAGTCGTCATTTATCCTCGGGGCCTCACTTTCGATGGTAGTGTACTGTCGGATTCTTTCTACAGAAACCATTTTGTTCTCCAGCATGCATGCAATCCACACCGACCAGAACAAGGACGAATTGAGCACCAATCCATACGATAGGGCGAGACCAACATTTTCTGTAACAGAAAGGAAATGAAAAACGAGTAACACTGATCCAAAGCTTATTACCAGGTGCGATAATACTCGCTGGAAGAGTCACGAGCAACAAAGCCGATGCACAGAGAACGATTGTGCCGAGCAGCTCTAGCCTCAATCCAAGCCACTCGTTCGAGGCAATGTTATGAAACTCCATGCGTATGTTGGTGTTTACCCTGTCCACATTGCCATCAATAAAGCTTTCTTGCTTCTTAAACGCACGGATAGTTGGCAGTCCTGCTAATGTCTCGGAGAAGTGGAAAATGACTGGAGCTTTAGAGATAGAATCCAAACGAGTAAGTTCTCTAGATGTTGTGATATAGTAATTCTGCAAAGACGAGTTTTTCAATTCAAGAGACGAAGAAATCCTACCATACCTGGTAAAAGAGGAAAGCCCAAGCAAGAGGCAGTATGAGAAAAATCAGTGGCCACGTAACTTGGCATGCCACTATCACAGAACCAAGAGTTCCCAAGAAAGTCGCTATGGTTCCTGATACAAAAAACGGCACGAGCACGTCAAGCTGAGCCTGATCAGTAGACGACTGCAACAGCGAGAAACAGCAAAATTAGCAAGAAAACGAAGGAAAGAATCGAAAAACTTATCGTGCTTACTCTGCTCAAAATTCTTCCCGACGGCGTTGTGTCAAAGAAAGACATTGGACTTCGAAAAATGCTGCGCAACATGTCGAAGTAGAACATCTGTGCTGCTTTCAATCCCGCCACTGTCTGAAACGATACTCTTCCTATCACCAAAACCCAGGATATCGCGCTGAGGACCAAGTAAACTTTCACAAATGCGGCCGCACTGAAAGACGTCTTCGCCGTTTCTGCCGCAAGCCAGTAGTCACTTGCGATGCTCACCACTGTCCACAATCCTTGACACGACACAATAATGGGGAGTGTTGGCCAGCCGAATGCTTTGGTGAAGTACAGCCAGTAGACCCTCCATCCGACTCGTCCGGCTTCTCTTTGTTCCTCGTCGATAAGCTTGGCTGAGCCTTTTAGTTTCTGCGGCTGACGGGGCTCTCTTATCGAAGGCCTTCGTTTGAATGACAGCTTTCGTTCCTGAGTAGCCTCGAGAGGGAGATCAGTAACAACATCTTGCTCGTCCATGCTAATTGATTCCATTGCGCTGTGATGAGCAGCTACTAAAACTTCCAAGTCCGTTCCTTTTTCTAAGAGTTCCGAGTACTTGCCAGATTGAACAATCGTGCCATCGCGCAGAACCTACAAAAGTTGTGGTTAAGAACGATAAATAGTAAAAGAAAAGAAGAAAACGTACCAGAACCAAGTCGGCGTGATGCAAAAATTCAACTTGATGCGTAACCAGCAACACCGTCTTCTTTCGCAAATATCCAAGTATACATTCCTACGAAATAAACAAGGCTATGTGACTCAATAATATGAACAGAAAGTTTAGAAGTTGCACCTGAAACAAGTGCGTGCCAGTGTGAGCGTCCACAGCACTGAAGACATCGTCAAGCAAATAAATGTCCGAGTCTTGGTACACAGCTCTGGCCAGCTGAATGCGCTGCTTCTGCCCACCGCTGAGATTGATACCTCGCTCTCCAATTTCCGTCTGGTCCCCGAACTCCATGAGTTTGAAGTCCTGTTCTAAGGCACACGAACGGACTACTGCAGCGTATCTCGCCTTGTCCATTGGCAAGCCGAACAAAATGTTGTCTTCAATCGTCGCGTTTTGTATCCAGGCAGTTTGTGGAACGTAGGCCGTGCTGCCGGAAATTCTTACCTGGATAGATTTAAGAAAGCGTTAGACATATCATGTTCTGAGACCAGAAAGTCCTACCTTTCCCGACAGCTTGCGCATTTCTCCAAGCAAAGCCGTCAGCATCGATGACTTTCCGGATCCCACAGTCCCAACAATTGCTACAAGTTGGCCTTTCTTCACGTGGACATTGATATCTTTCAGCGTGGGTTCATCCTCTTCCCAGGAAAACGTCCCGTCCTCAACATCGACGGCAGCATCGGCATCCGCTGGTAGCTTCTCCACAGCTTTCGTGTCCAGTTCATCACTGACCATGTACTTATCCAGCCGCTCTAGCGACACCAGCGATTGCGAGATGGAGATGAGTGCCTGAGGAAATGCTCGGACAGGCTCTTGCAGTATGCGAAAAGTTGCGGTGGCTGTAAAAACTTTGGCGGCAGTTAGCTCGACGTTGAATACCACACAAGCCGCAAAAGTTACCGTCGCCACCAGCGAAGAACACATCCACAGGGCTGCTATATTCTGAGCAAGGACGATTAGGAACTTGCGTAGAGATGTGTACTCCCTCATCCTGTACCCCTCGACTCGGCCTAGAAAGTGGTCCTCCCACGCCTGGAACTTGATGATCTTCATAAAGTTGAGAACCTCGCTCGTAGCTTTCATCCGTTCGTCTCTCATGGCCATGAGTTTGGTCTGGTGTTCTCGCTGCTTCTTTGTGTAGTAAAAGTTGAGGGCGATAATAATCGCCATGACAAAAAAGCCGGCTAGCATAGGCAATCCCATAACTCCGTACAAGATGGCGAGAGCTATGCAAACTTGTGCCGGAAGAACCCAGAGGTTGTGGAGCTGGTACATCAGATCCGAGAGCTGCTGAGCATCCACCACCATGTAATTCACAATGTGGCCAACTCCATGACCCTGCTTGGACGAGCTCGAGAGACGAAGGCCTTTCTGGTAAACAGCAGCGATAATCGTCGAGCGAACCATCATTCCCAGCTTCATACTTTGGAAGTTATACTGATGAGACGAGAACACCTCTATGACTTTAGCGATCAGCAAAACCAGGACGAGAAGGTATCCTTCGTAAGCCGGGCCTTGATAAGCATTTGCGGTATAGCTGACAAACCTCTGAATGAGAATCGGACCAGCGTACATGACGCAAAGCCTGATCAAAGCCAGCAGTCCGTTGCGAAAGAGAATGCCGCCAAAGCATTTTAGTAACGTCGATCTCACAGGATGGCTGCCCGGGTCGTTCTCTGGCCAGTCCCTCTTAAAACGCGAATAGTTACTCTCAGCTCTGTCGTCGGGTGCCAGCAGCGGAATATCATGGAGTTGGAGCGGACTCTTGTATCCCTTGTCTAGCAGCGGTGTCAACCACTTCCACACGGCCCTGTTGAAGACCCCGGCAGTAGCGTACCCCGTCGTAGGAAGGACCTCTTCAGCAATGCCATCGTCCACAACTTTCTCCAAATGCCCGTTCTCCAGCAGTGGTTTGGCCACGCTCGAAGAACAAATGACAATGCCTGTCCAGCCTCGGATAGCCACCACGAGAAAGAATATAGAAACCGGGAACATAACCAGCGAGACGATGCCATTGCCAGCAAGGTGAGCATCGAATCTTAGTACTACTCTCTGCACTGCAGTAGAGAAAAGCAAGGCTGACAACAAAAAATCAATCACCCACCAGGATCGAATCGTCCAAGGGTGGACAAGGATATTAAACTTCTTCTCGTGTCCAACGATGACGACAAAGCAGAGCCACTTGAAACTCTGTATGGTGGAAAACATAATGTCGACTGTAGCAACCGAAGCTTCTTCGCGGGCCAGTTTAAGCCAGAGCAGACAAGCATCCACGGCGGCGTAGAGAATGCCCGCCATAGATGCGAGAGCCAGAGTTGCGTGAAACATCTTCGTGGACTTAGTAGTCGTCACCTCTTTCCCATAGCTGGAGTGTCGTGATGTTCTAAGCTGCGAGGCCGTCTTTATGATTGCCAGCACCACGAACACCGCTAGAAAGAGGAGCTGGATCACGGAAACGATCGCCCGTTGCGAGCAGGGATTGAAGAGATAGAACATGATCCAGTCGAGCGTAGATTCGGTGCCAGAATTCGTGGAGCATATCTGGAGGAGGAGGAAATCTCGGGACGAAACTTCTGGTGGTCAAGCCAAAACTTTAATGCTATGTAACCAATGTAACCAAGAACACTAACGACGTACCATCCATCGTGAAGCCAAAGAGGAGGGATTTCGACAGATATAGAAATGCCGCTGGCCAAGAGGCCCTCAAGAACAGTCGAGCTGGTGAAACGAGCAGTGACAAACCACTCAAACTGAGAAGATCTTACCAGAGCGATGGAGAGCTCCATGAATCCTTGTGAATCACGCACCAGCCTTCGAAATATCGATGCCGCCGGGGCTGTGAATGAAATATCGATCCACCGATCGAGATCGCTGCCGAAATATCGATCGACAAAGATCGCTGCTGCCGAAAATCGATCGACAAAGATCGTTGCCGCCGAGATATCGATCGACAAAGATCGCTGCTGCCGAAGGCCGGGACCTTCCACAAACTTGGGGCGCGATCGATGATCGATTGCGCTGCCGCGGCGTCTGTCGGCGAGCGAGCGCCCCGCCAAGCCCAGGGACCGCCTTGGAGAAAAAAAAGAATTTTGACCCTACAATACAAGCATCGTACGCCAGTAACATTTTGGAAGCTTGTAATTAAATGAATTTCTCCCTCTTCTTCTTTCTTTCGTCAGGGAAGTTTAATGCCCCAACACGTCAATTGTAGATAGACAGTCATTCATGACCTGCCCATCGATCAAATGGTTGTTCCAGAACTTGACAAGTAGGAACATGAAGCACCTTCCACAGATTAAAAACAAAGAAGCTTAGAACTAAAGAACAAGCCACACCAAACAAAGGGGGTGTCGCTTACCTGCGCAGAGAAGGAGATTTGCGAAACTCTTCCGCATGGAGCTTTACGAAAGCCTGACACGCCCACGGACAATGACCATCGGCTATAACTCTGTAGCAGCGTGTTGATCCAAGATAGAAAAACAAAGGTTGTGTCTCTCTCACCTTTGTCTACGAACAAAATCGTTCCAGCGGTGCATAACATCCTTCTCATCCTTGGTCACGTCGACAAAATCGTCCAGCATCTGAAAGGAATTGCGTTCTTAGAGACATGTGCTAGGAAATCCGTTTGACAGAGTTCTCATACCCGACAATCTTCCAGACTCGCAATTGCATCATCGAGCTCGTCTTCGCTGTCCTTGTCAGACAATAGCTGCTCGCTTGCCATGGGCTGAAACACGAATGTGTTAGACTCGAACTTCGGAAATACTACTGACTAACCTGACCGGTGTGCGCATGAAAGAACTGACGCTTCAGAAGTAGAGCTCGACTGCACACTCGAAAGAATTGTCAGTACGAGATCACAAAGTTTGTGCCAGAACAGAACGCTTACTTTCGTGCTTCAGCGCGCTCACTCGTGACCTTGCGGCTTTTCTCCACCCGCGGGCCAGAGGATCTCACGAGCTTCTTCGGAGGAAGCAAGGCCAAACCATCGCGGGATGCACCCGCGCGGATTAAACTTCCGCTCGCTGCAGAAGCTGGAGGGACACCTTTGAAAACTTCTCCAGTCTTTTCCCCGCGCTGCTTCTTTGGCGGAGGAAGAGAAAAACGCCTGTCCGACAAGGAGATAGTTCTCAAAAACTCCTGCCTCGCGTCCAACTCCTTCTCTGATGTACTCGCCACCGAGCGAGTTTCCTCTGCATTGTGCGCTGTGTCGTCGGACTTCTTTCTCAGCTGCGACTCCAACCTTTGAGAGGAACCGTCGGCCAAGTAGATTGGTACTTGCTTGAAGAGCTGGTTGCCCCCATGACCGTTCGAGTGCAACACAGCTCCAAAAGCGGTCGTGCATGTTGAATCCTTGAAACTGCCAGTAGAATGCTCGTAGCCTTTACGCACCAGAAAAGTTTTGCCGTTTTCCAGGTGACCATTGGTCCGGAGTTCTGTTTGAGTGAGCCGATAAGACTTCAACCTCTGTCTTTTAACGGAACTAACATGAGAGCTGCAAGTAGCAAATCAGTAGAAAGTTTTAAGTTCCTCCCGCAACGTGAAATTGACACTCACCAATAGTAAAAACTCTTTAGTCTAGGATCACTCAAGACTTCAATGTCACTGTCAATACTCTTAAGGAAAACAAAGCGGATGCTTAGTAACAGAATTATAAATGCTGCTGGAAAGGAAAAATCACCTCGAATCCGTAGATAGCGCTCTTACAAGTAACAATAACGGCCTGGATATCCCCCGTAGCCTGACAAAAGCATAAACAACGGTCACGAAACCCAGTTTTAAGGCGGCAAGACGGCAAACCGAGTATTCAAAATTGAAACGATCATGCGACGAGTCCAAGTGACAACGCAAACCCTGTGAATGAATGAAAACGCAAGAAACTTCGTAATCTCTTGAAACTAAAAGGCAAAATTTTCGATATTTACCTTGAAAGTCCAGCAGCAAGCCAGGCAAAAAGGGCACGAAAAATTCTCCGTCGCTGGAAGCACAACAAAACACCGTCAAGCGGAGATCTCGCCAAACGCAAGAACACGCTAAAACCTTCAATTTTGCGAAGCCTGTTGAAGTAGTATAGGTAATGAAATATCACCCTTCCAAGTGGCCTACAGCTGCGTTCTAAGCAAGGAACAACGTCAATTGGTGGAAAAGTAAAGAATGCAGGTAGAACTTTACCGTCTCTCGCGTCTCGCTTGAATCTTGTAGCTCAGGGAGCGCTGGAGAAAGATAGGCTACAACAAAGAAAAAAAATTTCTTTAGACCCCAAGAAAGAACCAAACCAAAACAAAAAAAAAAGAGAAGGAAAACAAGCTCAAGAACGCTACCTGGACGATAGCTCGGCGCTGGATGATGTTGTAGAGCTCCACCGGCTTGCAATACTGGTAAAGACTCTCTTGAGCTGCCTTTTGATCCACCACCGCCATTCTCTCCATATCTTTCCCCAAATCCATGGAGTGATTCGGCCATGACGGCCGCGATGACTCCGCCAAGGTCATCGCGCGCCCCGGCCACTCCCAAATCCCTGCGAGCCTACATACCCCAGGAAATCGCTAGGCGCTCGAGCCGGGCGGATCTATACTGGCGCCCTCGCCATCGCCCCCGCCCCCTCCCCCGCGCTGTGGATCTTCCTGGTAGGGTTTTTAGATTTGCGGTGGTTGGGGATATTCCCCAGGTACTTTGGAGCATCAAACAAAACGGTCAATTCGAGTTTTACTCTCTCCATCCACGCGGTAAATATCCAACGAGACACCTCGCGTTTTTATTCGAGTCCAAACAAAACTGGAGATTCTTTTGCTATTTTTCTGGCCTCGATGGCGTTGGCGAGCTTGGTGGCTTTAGATCTGGATACTGTGACAATTTGTGGAAAGTTAGCTTCATCTATCTTAATCCAGAGTTTGAGCTTACCAGGATGTAAGGCGACGATGGTCTTGATGGCTTCTTCTCTTCCGAAGATTGTGAGCTCGGTGCTGGAGTTTCTTCTTCTTTTGCAGCGACGATTGGAGCTGGAGATGGAGGTGAAGCTTCGACCACCTTCTCTTCATTAACAGAAGCAGGCTCGCTTGAAACTACGGCACCATTCCCAGCCGATACTTCCTCAAACTTGGGAAGCAAGGCCTTGCCAACGCCCTGCTCTCAAGAGTTTAGCATCGCAGAGGGACTAGAGTTTTTGTGTGACTCTACCTGGATCTCTTCAACGAGCTCTTTCGGAGCGACCTTGGTGTCGAGAAACGTCTTGATCTGTTGCAGCGTTTTCTTCCGGTCCTGCAAACGAGTGTGTTAGGCTGGACTCGATGCGTGAGCGTGAGTTTGTCCAACCTCGGCGAACAAGAACTTTTTGGCAAAGAGCTGGAGGAGCGCGACAGTCCCGACGAGCTGGAGAGCTGTTTCTGCCTGGGAGAGGAAGAGTTCATCAAAAGGTCAAACTTTTTTTCTTCGTTCTTTCTTTCGTTTTACCTCGGAGAAAACAACGAGGCCGACCCCGGCAGCAGCAGCCACTCCCAATGTCGCTGGGACAAGATCACTTTCCTGAATGCCCGAATTCATCAAAGAGAAAACACGCGAAGAAACAAAACCCTGTGCCTTAACTTACAAACTGAATGGCTTCTTTCAGAGCATCCAGGTTGAGCGAGAGTCCCTTCCGTGGTAGCAACCATGGCAATTCGCTTTGCTGCAAACCTCCAGATTTATTTTGTGTGACCAAAGAAAGCACAGGGAGAAAGAAACTTACTTGCCAGCCTCGGCCACCTTCGGCACCATCTTTGATACCATAAGCCTCCTTAAAGCCATTGGTAGCTAGCAACTTGGCGACTGCTAACGAGTTCCCATCAAAGCTGTGATCACAGTGGTTTAGATCATCCAAGAACAAAAGCTTCTAGCTCGAGGAGGATCACGTACCGATCGAGAATGTACAAGGTTGTGCTTGCCGGATCCTTGAATTTGCTCTTCACTTTCGCGACGAAAGCATCCTGCTCCTGAGAGAACGAAACCTGGAGCACTCTCTTCTTGAATTGCCTCAAATCCGGCGTCCCCTCGGCCTTGATGTCGCTGGGCTCTCGGATATCCAAAATCTGGAACGCTGGATCCTTCACTGCGAGCTTCTCATACGCTTCTTTGGCGGACACGACACCCCATGGCTGCTTCCCTCCGGCCAATCTCGAAATGAGAACCGGCAGTGCGATTGCCAGAAGACCTCCAGCCACGGCCGCGGGATTATCCGACACAAAACCTAGCACGGACTCCGCGACGCTGAAATCGATGCCATCCGCGGGGCTGATTGCCGATGCCGCGTCGATTGGAGTCGCCGCTCCAGCCGCGCGCTGGATAATTTCATCGTATTCCGGCAGCGCGGACGCGATCCCGGTCGAAATTCCCGAGCCGATCAGCGCCAATGCGGCGTGCTGCGACACTTGAGCGATCCGCCTGTGGATTGACAATGGCGGCAGCCTGAGCTCCGCCGCTGCTGGAAGAGAGGGCTTGGATGTCCAGGGAGGGAGGAGCGAAGCCGTGAGATCACGTACCATCTCCATTGTGGTAGATCACAGGCTCCATTCTTCCGCCATAGCCTTCCACTCCGCCACCTGGCGATGATGCTCTGACACGTGGCAAGGAACTGGCCAGCGGATTATAAGATAAGCCCTAAAACGAAAAATGCCCGGGAAAAATAAACCCTAAATCTCGCTATGGCTTGTCGAGGTAAGCGCCGGCGCCCCTCCGCTTGTTCGTTCTTCTCATTTCCATTGCGATCTTCCAGCTAGCGCCTGCTGTATCGGGCACAATGCGTGGGATTTTAGTGCCAGGAATTCAAAGAGAAGGGGAGCTATGGCGCTACGCTGCTCGGCCAGTGGAAACGATCAGATTTTGCGATGTGTTTCCAAGAATGCTGAGGTATACAAGAGATACACCCCTGTTGCAAGCTGGTAATGCTCTCCCCCAAGATCAAAGCTTGTTGTATTGATTCATTTTTCCTTTGTTTGTGTTTTCTCTTTGGTTTTTCTATTCCACTCAGGTCTCTGTTCTTAGTATTGTTGGAAAGCATTTGGTCCAAGAGGCCCAGCGCCGTCATCAAACATCTCCGACGGTTTGTTTCTTCTCGACACTTTTAAGTTTCTTCTTTGGAACTGATATGTCGTTTGATCCTTATATTCTTTCTTAAGGCCTCCGCAGCTCTTGGTCGAGCGCTTCTGGGAACACTTTTAGTAGCTTCACTTAAGGATGACGCTGAGACTGTCCAGGTGATTTTCATGTGGAAAAGTTTCAGGAAGACTTCCTTACTGTGTTTTTACAGATAAGTTTTCTAGGTAGAGGGCCTTTAGGACAAATGACAACAGTGGCCTCCCAGTCGAAACTTGTCAAAGGTTTTGTTTCAAATCCTTTGTGCGACCTTCCTCTAACCCCGCAAGGAAAAGTATGTTACTTCTTTGATCTAAGTTATTATAGAACTGATTATTCTCGGACATCAGCTTGATGTAGGGACTGCTGTCGGTGCTGGTGCTCTAAATGTCGTGCGGAATCATCCTCGGTGGAAGCAGCCATACACGTAAACTCAAGTTTTGTACGAAAGTGAACGCGTTACTTGACGATCAAAGAATGTTTATGCAGTGGTAGCACACCGATATACAGCGGTGAAGTTGCAGAAGACATAGCTCGATATCTTGCTGAGAGCGAACAGGTAATGGCTGGCCGCTGCATAAAACAACGATTTAATGTTTCTACTTCGCCAGATAAACACTGCCCTCGGAATTGGAGTAGCGTTTAGTACTCAAGGCACGGTGAAAGCTGCTCGGGGATACCTCGTGCAGGTTAGTCTTTGCTTGTTCCTACGGCTCACAAATGATCCTGACGATCAGGCACTGCCGTTTTGCTCGGAAGAAACTCTTACTCGGCTCGAAAAGAACGTCGCAAGCATGCATTCTTTGTCGGATCCTTCTTTGGATATGACTGCTCGGGAGATGATAACTCGCCTATTGGAAGGAATCGGCACCGATAGTTTCAGTGATCCGGTACGTAACCTTTCTTTATCAAATTAAAGTAAAATTCTCGTGTATCAGGTTTTTCCGGAATTCGGGCCTTGCGGCGTCGATGACCTCAAGCCTCGGATGATACGGGCAGTGGCTTCTTTGGGAGCAAGCGACGTGAGAGAACTCCTCAGTGAAAACGGTAACTTTGACGTATAAAAATCTCAGCCCCAGCGGTTGTTTGCAGGCTATGTGGAAGTGAAATGCGAGTTTTGCGCTGAGACTGTCCGGTTTGTGGAAGAAGACTTGAAAGAAATATTCACACATTCCTAAGAACATTCTTATTTACTAAGAACTACTAAGAATGTTAAAATCAGGCTTTCATTGAATTAAATGATTTGCTGCATTGTAATATTAATAATAGCATTTTTAAAAGTTCATACGAGCTTATAAATGAGTCTTATAGAGAATTCGCAAGATGCTCCTCAGCTCCTCAGAATTTGGCACTCAATTATCATCACATAGATCATCTCATAGTTTCCTAACTCTGATTTGTTATTATTCTCCCCAAAAAATCCTTGCATTTCTTTGGTTGTGGAATCTGTAAGAGTACAAAATATAGACAAACATACAAAGGAAAACAAAAATCATGATTGATTTCCTCTGCTGCTAGTTTGTTTCCCCTCCTTTGTTTCTACATGTAGTGTGCCTTTCGGATCCCTAGAGGGGATGCATAGAGATTGTTTCCTTTGCTGGTTTCTCTTGCGGTGCCCATGGCTCCTTCAAACCTTCCAGCATGGCCCAAGGTAGCAAAGCCTGAAAATAGAAGAAGAGAGGTAAAAGAGAAGACTGCAATGTCTTGGAACGTTATGATCCAAAACCGCCAAAACAAAATGGTCAATTGCATAGGCCCTTCATGGGCAACTTGTATCTGATTTTAAGGTGCCTTTCTCAACTTCCTTTCTCGATCAAAATAAAACATTAGGATTGAATATCTAAAAGAAACACCATGAAAGAAAACCTTGCGATTTGGCTGTTTAAAAAAAACTTTTGCATGCCATGACCTGCGATTATGGCACAAGAGTTGACTGGATCTAATTTCCCATCACATGCTGACTTGGAATTACTATGTGCATTCTCCTGGGAAGAGAAGGATTGCAACAAGGCCAAAGTTTACTCTGTCCCAGGCCACTTTGTGAAGGGGTTTTCTATAATCCATTGCCTCGAGCTTAGCCAATTGAAACATTTTTGAAGTAATATAGTTTTTGCATTGTCCTCTGTAAACATCTTTCTAATGGCATCAATAGCAAAGTCTGGCAGGGACAGTGGGAATGTTCTACTGAACTTATAAAACCAAGAGTGCAAGTTGATGCCTAAATTGACAAAGTCATGGACCATGCATAGTTTTTGTTACTGCTCCAGCCCCACTTGCTTGATCAAACATAAATTGCAACATAGAGATCAACTAGCTCTGGGGCATTAGATGCATGTTCATCATGACTATGACATTTTAAAGGAATTGTGTGTGTGTGTGTGTGTTTTTCAATTTTTAAGTATTCATTAAACAATAAAATTTGATCATTACTCATTAAAAAAACTATTTTGTCAGTGAATAATGAAATCCATCTATATTTCCTATTGCAAAGGTAATGTAAATGATTAATTGAACAGTACCACCATATATAGTCTTTATATTCTACCCTTTTGGTCGAGTCTAGCTAAAGGTAATCAATAAAATTCCCTAGCCCCACTCTTTTGACACCTGACCTCTCGAATTGAATCAATATTAAATATGAGCTCTTAAATTTGGACTTCCTAAAAGGTTACCCAATTTAGTATTATTTTACCCAAGGACATTTAACCCTAAATATCCTAAGAACTTTAATTGATTAGAAAAAAGGGTGCATTCATAGGTTTTTTCTCTTTATATTTGAACCCTTATAAATTGTTTATTAAATTGTTCCCTTTGGTTGTTTATAGTTAGCTTTAGATGTATGGTGGGAGAATAGTTGTAGCGCACATGGTTTTGACCCTTTATCCTATGGTGATTTACCATAGGATAACACCATGAAGCAAAACCTAAACCCTTTATATGCCACATGTCATATGCCACGTGTCACATGCCACGTGTCCATAAGAACCCGAGGTTTAGGGCCTTGGGCCACTGAACGAAGGAACGGTGCCAAACTCCCAAGCATGGAGCCAAGGAGTCATAGAACCAAACCATAGAGCAACTCCCGAGCATGCAACCCTGTAAGCGACTAAATTTTCCATTCTACTTTAGTCACTTAACCACACTTCCAACCACTTGGAGGAGTCTCACTCACAACCTCCATAAGTCCTATTTCAGACTTGGGCTTGCTAGCCCCGAGAATGGCATCCCCGCCACTCAACCTTTGCACTTGATCCAAGTGCTCCACGTGTCCAATCACACCCCACCGACATATCAGCCCATTACGCTAAAGCCATGCCCCTTTACCTTGGTCACACCGAAGGTCTAACACCCCCTGCATCACAATCCCATCTTTCAAGAACTGGGCCATCCATCCAAGAGTGATCATTCCAGATCCACTCCTTAGCATCCTTAGGATGCCCACAGACATGGGGAATAGCCTTCCCCAATGCCCCTTTTCCGGTCTTCACCAAGTCCCTTTCTGCCCATGGCCGTGTTCGCCAACATTGCCACTGGATCGAGGCCCACAGGCCCGACCACTAAGTCCCTCGGTCCTCTAGGACTTCCTCACCACTCGACTGTATCCTTGGTCACTACACCAGAGGACTACTCCTCTTCCTTTCCACAGTCTGGGCCTTTGGGACAACATTTCGGAACACCGTGGCCCTACGCAGGCCTCATGGGTACTCTCCCCGCCTTCCGCTTTTGGGTGCTCTAGCCATGGGCTTAAAGCGAGGTTCCGTTAAGCCACACCAGGTATCCAAATAGGTAGTGCCACCCACACTTGGACTGGGAGCATCGGCCAGTCGATCTCCCGGGGGAACTAGAGTCGGTTCTTGAACACTTCACCAAGCTACCCCGCTTGTCGGTCCGTATTCACTCTAGTCTTGGACTTCCCAGTGGTCAACTCATCACCCAACACTGGGTCTGGCCTTCCTGGGCCAAACTGGCCTTTCCTGGCCAAACTGGCTCCACTAGGCTCCAATCCCCACACTCTCCCTACTATACCTTTGGAGCCTTGCTTATTGGTTGCCTCGTGCTTGCTCCTCGAGCACTCCGTTGGGAGTTCGGACTCCACGAACGGGTCCATCTCGGACTCCACTTCGGACTCCATATCGGACTCCACTTCGGGTCCATCTCGGACTCTTCCACATGTCATGTGTTGGTCCTTTTTGGGTCCCTTTTTGGAGCCTTGCTTATTGGTTGCCTCGTGCTTGCTCCTCGAGCACTCCGTTGGGAGTTCCACTCCCGCTCTCAACCTCTCAAGTCGGAGCCTTTTAGTCCAAACGTGTTACGCTCGTTTGGCTTTTGCTTCGGCCACTACCACGTGGCACCCTTTCGGCTCCACTTTGGGGCTTAGGGATTTGTGTCTCACAACTCCACCACCCATAGACGAAGTTCGATGTCCTCATCGAACGGTAAACCCTTTTATAAAGTAACACCCACATGTATTACCGCTTCCATCCTTGGCCCCCGGCCAATATTTGTCTATGGTTTGACACCAAAGGCGCACCATGCCTTGTCCATCCTCTAAGGAGCATAGTCTCTCCAATATAGAGACTCATTCGACCACTTGAGGTGGTTTGCTCCCTTTTATTGGTTCAGTTTTCGCTAAACCTGTTAGAGCCTCCCTCTCTAACTCAATTCCACTATTCATTCTCGAGTAGTCTCAGATTCCATTGACATATCCTTGCACTTTGGAACTTTTAGTTTTGACTTCTCAGAGTCAATTTCCTAGGTGTCTCCGACACCTTACGTTGCACATGGTGTAACTCCACTTCCCTATCCTAAGAAGTTCTTTACTTGAGGATACCATCATCCTCTCTCCGATATCATGCCACCTTTGACACTAAGTTTCAGTTATCATAATTGGTGCTAGGGCTACCCATGGCCCTATTATTTGGCTACCTTACCGCTCCCCCCTTTGGAGCATCCACTCCGCCAAATCAGAGCGGTTGGGAATCCACCCTTAGGGAAACTTTGCCTTTCCCACAATCCATTAGCACCCAACACATTAGTGTTCTCGGCCTAACTTTGCCATTTGGATTCTTTCCTAGGATTCCCATGGCTCTTTTCTTAGCCACTAGTCTTTTGCTTCTATCCTTGATTGTTGCACCCAGCAATATAGGATTGCTACCTCCATTTTTGAGGTTTCGTTTCAGTTCTATAGCAAACACTTTGCTTTGCCAAGTCCAAAGGGTGTTCACCCCTAGTACGTCTCTTTAACATTTTCTGCTGTGGGCTCTATCCACGGCCCAACTTTTGAAATCCTCCCTTGGATCTTTTATAGAGACTACCTTCCTCAGACTTACTATGCCACAACATTGACATAGCTTATTTCCTTTAGGTGTTCTTCCCACTTGGTCACCTTGACCAAGCCACACCATTATCAATAGTTCAAATCAACACTTTGAACTAGGAATCATATTCCTTAACCCAGACAAAGACCTTGTCTTTGTTTAGCCACAAGATCACCTAGTGATCTCATCTTGACCCCTTAATAGGTCTACCCATAGGAACTAGGTCTTCTAGACCCCTCCATGTTGTTGACTATGACCCCGGGGGCATCCCCCACACTTGGCAGTGCGCCCAAGCCAGCCCTTCCGGCCAAGGGTCCATAGCAATTGAGACTGGGTGTCCCCATCTCATTCACCACGTCCTTGGTGCTACTCGTACCAAAGTGTTCAAGTTAGATATACCAAGCCACATTAAGCAATCTAACCATATATCACGACTCCGGAGCATTCCCCACTTGGCGGTGTGCCCAAGCCAGTCTCCTCACTAAGAGTCCATGACTATCAAAATATGAGTGTCCTCATATTCCAAACCATCACCACGCCCTAGTGAGATGGGATTCGAACCCAAGCACTAGAGGGTCGGGACTCGAACCCAACCTCCGTATATGCATCTACGGACGGCATCACTCAGGATGCCTGGCGTGACTCCCCACGCCGGTGCACCAACTTATACTCAAAGCGCGCCATAGATCACAGCTTAGGAATCTAGTTCCTCCACACTGCCAAGTCCTTTCATTTAACAAGTCTGTGATCATGCATGGACTCCTCCATGCTTGGCCCCATGGCCCACCCTTTTTGAAGTTATCACCTTTAACGAGGGTATTTGTTCCCCTGACTTGCCAATCTCGCTTTAGCAAGTCCTCCGACCACTGTAACATGGTTCCTGCACAAGTGTAAAAGCCCTTGGTCATCGACTTTCGTTCAAAACCCTTTCTTTGAACACTCGGGAACTACTTCCCTAACCTTGATAGCCTTGCCTCATGGCAAGCTTCAAGACCACGCTTCTGCTGCGCCACTCTGATTTCGCGCATTCCTTGAACCATTTACGCTTGGTCTTTCTAGGTACTAAGCTACCGAGAATCATCTTTGGGAACCTTGAAGGAACTCTGTCCCTTAGCTTGCTAAAGCCTCCTGTTTTGCAAGCTTTCCAATTACCATATAGTCTAACATGGACAATTCCATATTTTAGACTCTTCATGGCATCACGGTTGCTAGCGGCAACACCCTTGAGCCCCCACTTGATTCTTCACTCCCAGCTGGCATAACCAACTTTGGTTATGCCCTTCGATTCCTATGGTTCGGTTCTATCCCCTTACTTCTTGTTTTTTGCTTCTCCTCCAGACCAGAAGGATAGCTTTGCACTTTCTATCATGCCTTAGTAAGTATTCTTAGGGATGAACCTACCTGATAGCCTAGGGAGTGGTTCCTCAATCCAGGTATGCTCACCCTATAATCCCACACAACGAGATTACGTTGTTGCTTATGGGCCTTTACATGCCCATCACTAGCCTTACCAAAATTCTATTTTTGGCTTTGTCCAACTCGAGTAGACAGTCTTCTCTTGTCTCCGCCACCTTTGGACATTTGGATAGCACCTTCTATCCATCATTTGCTAGGGACTTAATCCCTTGGGCCTTATTTATTACCCTCGCGACATCAAACAACACCTCCTAGTGTTCTAGAGTGTTCGGGTGTCCCAATGATGGCTTCCTTGACAATGAGTATTTCCTTTTATAACATTGACTTATTATATCGCAACATAAGCAATTTATCCCCCGTAAGGGTACGTTCAACTTCCCTATGCCATTAAGAAGGCTTGAATAGCTACCTTCTACCCGTTTAACCAATTATTTTGCACCTCTTGCTTAGTTGCCTCATAGTTGTCAAGTCCTACAACTCATTGCTGGTGCTTCCACACCTCCATCATTATCTGGGTCACCACACTCCAACTGCATGCTTTGCCGCTTAGGCTATGCCATTCCCATTTCCATTGGGATTCCTTTGGCAAGGGGTTCTCATGAACCCACCAACATAGCCTCAAGGTATCACACTTTGGCACATTTGGTGTTTCCACACCATCGGCTTCACGAGCTTACCTCTATGACACTTCTTCTTTGTGTCTAAGTCTTTGCCAAGACCAATACCACTCTTTCTTATGCCAACCATCTGTTAGCACTGCACCATAAAGATCACACACAACTTTGTGTCAAAGTTGTTTTCTTTTTGGGAACACCTTTCCCATGACTTTAGCATGGCACATTTTGCCATTGATGAGATACCCTCTATTCTCATCCTTGGATCCTATGATCCCCCCCCCCCCATCCTTCGTGGGGCATAACACACCTTAGTCCAAATGCTTCAATTAGTCCTTTTAGGACCATTCTTTGACTCTACTTGAGTCATCCAGTAGTTTTGGACTTGGTTAATCCACAAACCTGTAATGTCCCACTTGTGAGGCACTAGCTCACTGGAATACACTTCCTGCATTCCTGTCCTACTTAGAAGGACTATTTTCACAAGTGTTACTCTGACACTTGTTTTTGTTCTCTGGGGCAACCTCTACCCCTTAGGACTATTTGTCCATGTGATGAGAATACCAACTCATCTCTAAGTACACCCCCCAACTCCTTAGGTTGTTCCAGCATTTATTAAAGGTAGCCCCGGCTACCATTTCAAGGACTTGAGTCCTCTTCTATATTTGACCTCCCACGGTCATTACTTCTGGTCTCACATTCATGAGCACCAACCTCAACTATATGAGGATAATCTTGTGACTCCTTTATTGCTTTAGAGTCTTTATCTTTCCTGTGATCCCAACTTTAGTTGTTTACCACAACTACATTGGCCATTTACTGAGTCAAACGCTCATCTGGATCACATCCTCAACTCTTTGAGGAAAACCATATACTGTTCCCAAGATCCCAAAGTCATTCCCTTACCGGCCCCTTTTCTATCCACCACATCGCGCCCAAGTCATGCATGAACTTGAGTGGAGAGCCATGTCCTCTTGACATGCTACTCCTCAAGGATAAGCCCACTCCTAGGACCTTCCAATGCGAATATCAATAGTGATATACTTGAGCACTAATAAAAGTCGGACTAAGGAACAGCTTTGATACCAAATTGTAAGCGACTAAATTTTCCATTCTACTTTAGTCACTTAACCACACCTCTAACCACTTGGAGGAGTCTCACTCACAACCTCCATAAGTCCTATTTCAAACTTGGGCTTGCTAGCCCCGAGAATGGCATCCCCGCCACTCAACCTTTGCACTTGATCCAAGTGCTCCACGTGTCCGATCCCATGACCGACACCCCAAGGTACCACCGACATATCAGCCTATTACACTAAAGCCATGCCCCTTTACCTTGGTCACACCGGAGGTCTAACACCCCCTGCATCACAATCCCATCTCTCAAGAACTGGGCCATCCATCCAAGAGTGATCATTCCAGATCCACTCCTTAGCATCCTTAGGATGCCCACAGACATGGGGAATAGCCTTCCCCAATGCCCTTTTTCCGGTCTTCACCAAGTCCCTTTCTGCCCATGGCCGTGTTCGCCAACATTGCCACTGGATCGAGGCCCACAGGCCCGACCACTAAGTCCCTCGGTCCTCTAGGACTTCCTCACCACTCGACTGTATCCTTGGTCACTACACCAGAGGACTACTTCTCTTCCTTTCCACAGTCTGGGCCTTTGGGACAACATTTCGGAACACTGTGGCCCTACGCAGGCCTCATGGGTACTCTCCCCGCCTTCCGCTTTTGGGTGCTCTAGCCATGGGCTTAGAGCGAGGTTCCGTTGAGCCACACCAGGTATCCAAGTAGGTAGTGCCACCCACACTTGGACTGGGAGCATCGGCCAGTCGATCTCCCGGGGGAACTAGAGTCGGTTCTTGAACACTTCACCAAGCTACCCCGCTTGTCGGTCCGTATTCACTCTAGTCTTGGACTCCCTAGTGTCAGCTCATCACCCAACACTAGTTTGCCTTCCTGGCCAAATTGCCTTCCTAGCAAACTGCTCCCTGGCCCATCCACACTTCCTAGTAGCGTAGCTGAAGACTTGCGTTAAACT
>NW_003314382.1:112439-116888 GCF_000143415.4 Selaginella moellendorffii
TCGGTCTTAGTTTCGGTCTCGGCCTCAGTCTCGGCCTCGATCTCGGTTCCATCTCGGACTCCATCTCAGACTCCATCTCGGGTCCATCTCGAACTCCATCTCGGACTCCATCTCGGGTCCATCTCGGGTCCATCTCGGACTCCATCTCGGGTCCATCTTGGACTCCATCTCGGACTCCACTTCGGGTCCATCTCAGACTCCACTTCGGGTCCATCTCGGACTCCATCTCAGACTCCATATCGGACTCCACTTCGGGTCCATCTCGGACTCCATATCAGACTCCATTTCGGGTCCATCTCGGACTCCACTTCGGGTCCATCTCGGACTCCACTTCGGACTCCATATCGGACGCCATTTCGGGTCCATCTCGGACTCCATATCGGACTCCACTTCGGGTCCATCTCGGACTCCACTTCGGACTCCATATCGGACTCCACTTCGGGTCCATCTCGGACTCTTCCACGTGTCATGTGTTGGTCCTTTTTGGGTCCCTTTTTGGAGCCTTGCTTATTGGTTGCCTCGTGCTTGCTCCTCGAGCACTCCATTGAGAGTTCCACTCCCGCTCTCAACCTCTCAAGTTGGAGCCTTTTAGTTCAAACGTGTTACGCTCGTTTGGCTTTTGCTTTGGCCATTACCACGTGGCACCCTTTCGGCTCCACTTTGGGGCTTAGGGATTTGTGTCTCACAAACCCAAGGAGCAAAGGGACAGGAGCCCGAAGTGACTTGGAACAGTCCTAGAGTAACCAACATCCCAATGCCAGGACCAGCACGCAAAACGGAACCAAACGGAGTCTGGTGCTATTTTGGCATGCTGGTGGCCTAATGCGAGGACATGGGTACTCCACCAGCTAGCATGGTGTGGAACTTGGGCTTAGACCCAAGCCGGACACAGAATAAGGACAAGCATGCAAGCAGGAGCTAGACTATACCTCAGGTTTGTCGGCCATGCCCGACCTACCCACTATCCTTACTATACATTTAGAACCCCCCATATCCCCCCCCCCCCCCCTGAGGAACACACACTTTGGGCTTTCACCCCAAGCCTCCCTTAGTATTAGGAGTTAGTCTCTGGGACAAGCTCGAAACTTACTAAATATGGAATGTCCCTAGATTACGAATTTGTACATGGGACGAACACCATTACGAATTTGTACATGGGACGAACACCATTTTGTTCAGGCCAATCTCTACATTCCGTAGATATGCCAAATGAGCAAATCTAGACACTTTCTATAAATAGCATTTGGGACCGAAATGAAACTAACACAAAGGGCATGACAGCGAGGGTGTTTGGCAGACACGGTAAGCTATCATGTAGTGATATTGAGGGACTAATCTCAATACGTGAGGGTTTTTGTCACTAGCAAGTGCAAGACATAACGAGACGGGAACTCCTTACCGGGCTAAGTATGCTTAGCTAATAACACATAAGAATTCCGTCCTTATGTTCATCCGGTCTAAGTACACTCGAAATGCCCAGTTAACTCCACTAGCACAAGAGGGACTGATAAAGGGTCCAGCAATACGAACCTCTTGCCATCATGGCAGTAAGGTAAGAGTGCCCGTAAAGATTGGTCAATAGGTAACTTTCAATACCCGAAGTCACATTCGCGACACTCTCCCCCCCTAGGGAAGATCGACGTCCTCATCGATGCATACTCAAGTCTAGAATACCGCCAAGGAAATAACTCCAAAGAAAGTTCACGATATTCACACTATATGAGAAATGCACCAACTTAAATGAGTTAGGAGGTAACTTCTTTTTCTAATGCGGATGCACTACCAACTCAAACACCTTCCGGCCGTCGCCGACAAGGAAATGACCAATGGAGTTAGCCACCCTTGCTGCTCTGGGAGTCACCCAGCTTACAAAAGTGTGATATGCCTACCCATAGGAACATAGAGAGAGAAGCCAGAGGCCCTAACCCTCATGAGCAAAGAAACCAAACCCGTCAGTAAGGTTTAGATAGACTACTGTAAATAAGCAGTTAGAGTTGTTTACACAGTCACGCCCTTTTAATGGAATAAGAAACATCGACAGAGAGGTGGGTTATGTGACCAGTCGACAGTAGCTACCCCATGACTAAAGTGACCCCGAAGCCAGTCTGCCCATTACTAGCCCAAACTCAAAGATTAAGAGATGGACAATATCAAAGTCATAGACAATGATATCTTAGAGATGTAAGTATCAGTGAATATAGCTTAAATTAGAACACAAAAGTATTCCAAGTAAGTTATTATCCAATAAACTAGTATTATAGTATATGAACCACCAAGATCATCAAAATTGATAAATACAGGATTCACCATCCAACAAAATTCAATAACAAGTATATCATCAAGTAAACTCAATGATGAAACTTAACTACCGAAGATAGCAGACAGTAAGCCAACAACTTACTAGAGATAACTCAAAAAACACAAAGTATTATTGACTGGCAAGCAAAATGCTCGCAAATGTATCACCCAAAGGAAATAACATTCCAATCTATCAGAACTAACTCGAGCAATAATTAACAGAATAAAATGAATGCGGAAAGACTAGCAAACACTCATTCATGCCAACTATCATACTAAGATCTCAACCAACAACATCAAGGAACTCAAGTTGCCTAATCAAGTGTCAGCAACATCCTATTGATATCTCAACCCAAGAGACCAATCCAAAGCAAACCACAAACAACTTGTGGTATTGCGAAAAGCCATAAGCTATCAAAGAGAACAACTACCCATCATGAAAGATCATCAATCATCCCATCAAAAAGAGATATGCAAAATCATCGTCAAAGAAACAATCTACCATCCCGAAGGATGGCAAATCATTCTATACTAACAATAATCAAGCAAAACCTTTAATAAGGATAATCAAGTATCTCAGATGATAGTAAATCATCACCAATGATTGCTAGATGCAAAAGCCAACTTCAACATTGAAGTTAATGAACCAAAATGTTTTCCCCAACAACTTCTAACAAATGGAAAAATGAGCATAAAACTCAAAGAACCAAAAACTTGAAGAAACCTATAGCTAAGTTTTGTTTAATAATGATCACAAGCCTTGCATAGACTAACTTCAATGCTAAAGAAGAAATCATATTGCAACCCACAATATCTTCTTCAATGCATCCATAAGCCAAACTTCATAATGCAAAGCTAATGAAAAGCATATCCACATCAATCCAAAAGCTAAGCATAACGAAGCTATGCTCAACAAATGATCACCAAACGATCCTCCACGAATCCATCCATAGTAAGACATAACTCACTTCATAACAAGCACATCTCATCTCACCTAAATCTTAACGTTAATAATATCAATGACAAGGCATCACTTCAATGCCATCAACACCAAAACAAAGCTAGAAGAAAGCAAGAGTGAATCACCACCCAAAACTCTTTAGCAACTAAGCTAACCAAAGTTGAAGATACTTTAGTCAGTATCTGAGACTAATCCTTCAGCAAAACTCAGTTATAGATAACACTTCCTCAAGGAGTGAATCACCACATCCAAGACTCAATGAAATCCAACACCATAGACTAAACGTAACCAAATGATATCGACAAAGGTAGAATTGATATGCCAACATGGAAAGCCCATGTAAGCCTAACGACACGATTCTCCGCAACACCATTCGGTAAAGCAAACCCATCACTGCTAAATCATTACCGAGTGAAACAAGTGTCAAAAGTCCTTGACAAAGTCTACAAGTAATCACTAGTTGCAAATCAACTAACAATCACCCTTCAACTTGCCTTTACAAGACCTAAACACTAAACTTGTGCCATCGAGTCATATACTTGTCCAACATGAACGTAATACCCCAAATACGAGATAAAGGTTCATTGATGTAGCGCACCTTATCTCTCTCCCCTTAAGCCAACTGGAAAAGGGGCAATTGCTTGATGAGAGAGCCCTTAATGGCTATTTTATCCCCATTTATCCCCCAAGGTTTCAAAGATCCACGGTGACAGTATATCTAAATCTCATCCCATGATCACATGTGCTACACTCACCCCCCCTTCAAAGATATCAATGTCCTCATTGACTATTGACTAGCAACCCCTACTGAGCCAAAGGGAACCAACACCTCCATTTCCGCACTCAATCTACCAATCCTTCCATTGTGTAGACCAGTTATTCCATGTGAGGCAACTAGTCATCCACCCGTACCGTAGTCCCACAGTGGATACCTTTGTCCGTGGATACTCCACACAAGAGGAAGGACGTATGCATAGATGCCCAATACGTACGATTTCAAATTTAGGGGTAGGAATATACCTTGCTCAAAGGTATATTATATTTTTTAAGTAGCCACTAATCAATGGGAATCGAACTCGTGCCATTTGCTCCGATACCAACTGTAGCACACCTTATCTCTCTCCCTTTAAGCCAACTGGAAAAGGGGCAATTGCTTGATGAGAGAGCCCTTAGTGGCTATTTATCCCCAT
>NW_003314382.1:117754-335532 GCF_000143415.4 Selaginella moellendorffii
AATAAGCTCACCAACACGTCTAGTCAATAGCTCTAGGCATGCCTTTTGAAGAGGCTAGCTATACATGGCCAACACTTAGTGGAAGCTAAAGTGAAGACCATGAGATGGACTCATATCGGTACACAACCTCCACTTAGACAAAGCTATAGTATGGGTACCAACATCTCAATTGCAAACAACTAAGTTGGACATCACCACCCTCAGCCAAGGCGTAGGGACACCAAAACTAAGTCAAGATGAGTGAGAGCTCACTACTCTCATAGAGTATAACGAAATGTAAGGTGCAACTTACCACCAAGCAGAATGCAATAGAAGAAAGGCACAAGGGTCAACTTTCTTAGAAAAGTGCAACGGCCACTTTTCTACACCAACTCCAGACTCTATCCAACTCAATTGCCTTAGCCCCAAAAGTCAGCATCCCTTTCGGGCCACATCATACAAACTATTTACTAAGGTTTAAGCTAATAGAAGTCAACTCCAACCCTTTCACTAGTTTGTATTGGCTCATGAAAACGGAATGGTTTTCAGACAAAGTGATCAACAAATCAGCCATTGGAAAAGCCTAAGAAAATTTGTGGAAAATTTCCATTCTAAAGAAAGAATGACTCTCAGTCCAAGAATACAAACTTTCAAGACTCAACCAGTTTCTTTCTACCAACAACTTCACATAGGTTCACCTCAACACAAATTCTCGAGACTCATAGCATGCTTAAGCATCGAACATTTTTTTGCCCATACTTTCGACATCTAACACTGACATCCGCCAAAATGCAAAGTGATCATCCAAGGCTTGATCACGGAAACCATATCTTCGGATATTCATATTGCACTAACACTCTTCTTCAACCACCTTCAAGATCCAATATGAAGCCAAAACACTAACAAGAAAAATGACATGGAAAATCAAGCTCTAAGGAAAATTCTTCATCACTCGAAATAATAATGCCATTTCCACTAACACAAGTGCTAGCAATGTCAATGCCTCAACTACACACTTTTTCCATCCAATAATTTACTCCAAGTGCTAACAAAACAACCGACAAGGCATAGCAAGTGAATGTTATAACCCTTTTCAACACCTTATGGGCCAACTCTCAAGGAAACAATGTACCAACTTAAGTTTAGCATAATGGACCGCCAACAAGAATCTAGTCAAAGCTACTACAATGCTACTTCGTGCAAGTAGACTAGCTTCACCATCAACCACTTTAGGGTTGATCATCGTTTAACCAAGCAACTTCGTAAACACATTACTCATTATCACATGAATATGATATAAGTCACAATGACTTGATCATCAATTGAGTAACATCACGAGCAATGCCTATGTCACTATTTCAAAGGTTTATGTGAATATCAAGTGCCAACTCAATTCAACAAAATGCAGCATAAATGCTACACTCCACTGATAGAGATTTACAACACCCAACACCACCAACTTTTGTTCACAACACGGACAAGCTTATGCCACCCTCTTTCCGACCAAACTCAAAACTAATCCAACACCAAGGTACTCAAGGAGCAATAGTAAGGTTCCCTGGAAAAGAATTGAGCATTGCAACCCAAGCCTATCAATAGCAAGCATAGACAAAATGGTTTAGCACTTCACCGCTATCCATCCCACAACTCACCATTCGTAAGGCCATCATTTCCAATATGTATCAAGGTAGGGACTCTTGATTGCATAATATGAACACGAGCAATGAGTCACACCTTGTTGCAAATCATCTCTCCAAGAAGAGAAGATGATTTACATGTTTGATCCTTTGTCCCTGACAACTCTCTTTTCGGTCTCATCTTTGACTAAACCTCAAGTTTGCTTTCACACTGCCTTCAGTCCAATCCAAGAAAAGTTTATGAGAGAGCATAGCAATGATTACTTGAATCAATAGACTCATCCTTATAGTCTTAATTGATCCACTTATAATCATGCCTAGGAAGGATCCACTAATGCCGTGCTAAACAGCTACGAACTAGCCTATTTGCCACTCATAGCAAACCCAGGGCAGATTTTCTTTCACCCATGGTACATGGAACAACTTATGGAACCACCGATAGGCTAACATTAATCTTGCCAACTCAAAGTGTAGCCTTGAGTTGCTAATGTGCCTCACTCATGAGCCCAAGCTCAAACTCGTGCAAAATGGTACAACTCAATCCATCTTATAAGCCCAAGAGCAAGCTCATATTATTACAGTACAACAAAGTAACCAAATCCATACCCAAGGAACAATTGCGAAGCCTTTGCACCCAAAAGTGTACCCACTCGGATCATCGTTTTCATCTCTGCGTATGCAATGAGACTAGTTGCCCAATTTCATTGTATAGTACTCACTGAGACTCATCCTTTGATACCAAATGTAGCGCACATGGTTTTGACCCTTTATCCTATGGTGATTTACCATAGGATAACACCATGAAGCGGAACTTAAACCCTTTATGTGCCACGTGTCATATGCCATGTGTCACATGCCACGTGTCCATAAGAACCCGAGGTTCAGGGCCTTGGGCCACTGAACGAAGGAACGGTGCCAAACTCCCAAACATGGAGCCAAGGAGTCATAGAACCAAACCACGGAGCAACTCCTGAGCATGCAGCCCAAGGAGCGAAGGGACAGGAGCCCGAAGTGACTTGGAACAGTCCTAGAGTAACCAACATCCCAATGCCAGGACCAGCATGCAAAACGGAGCCAAACGGAGTCTGGCGCTATTTCGGCATACCGGTGGCCTAACGCGAGGACATGGGTATTCCACCAGCTAGCATGGTGTGGAACTTGGGCTTAGACCCAAGCTGGACACAAAACAAGAACAGACACGCAAGCAGGAGCTAAACTATGCCTCAGGTTAGTCGGCCATACCCGACCTACCCACTATCCCTACTATACATTTAGAACCCCCTATAACCCCCCCCCCCCCCCCTTGAGGAACACACGCTTTGGGCTTTCACCCCAAGCCTCCAATAGTATTAGGAGTTAGTCTCTGGGACAAGCTCGAAACTTACTAAATATGGAATGTCCCTAGATTACGAATTTGGACACGGGACGAACACCATTGTATTCAGGCCGATCTCTACATTCCGTAGATATGTTAAATGAGTGAATCTAGACACTTTCCATAAATAGCATTTGGGACCAAAATGAAACTAACACAAAGGGCATGACAGCGAGGGTGTTTGGCAGACACGGTAAGTTATCATGTAGTGATATTGAGGGACTAATCTCAATATGCGAGGGTTTTTATCACTAGCAAGTGCAAGACATAACAAGACGGGAACTCCTTACCAGGCTAAGTATGCTTAGCTAATAACACGTAGGAATTCCGTCCTTATGCTCATTCAGTCTAAGTACACTCGAAATGCCCAGTTAACTCCACTAGCACAAGAGGGATTGATAAAGGGTCCAGCAATACCGACCTCCTACCATCGTGGCAGTGAAGTAAGCGTGTTCGTAAGGATTCGTCGACAGGTAACTTTCGATATCCGAAGTTACATTCGTGACAATAGTATTAGGTAGTTGGTAGTATGCTTAGTTTTTATACTAATTTTGATAAAACATGGAGAATGTATATACATATTTCTTTGTTACACTCGTTTTCACTTTGCCATTTTTATTTGGCTTCACTCTACTATTATATTTGTTTAGCCTACTGTGTTAGGGCCAAATATTCCATTCAAATTTGATATAATCATCCTCACTCCACAATTCATATCATTCATCCTCATTCTACTATTGTATTAGCTCATTGTCACTCCATTGTCGAGACTGAGCTCTCATCTGTCCCTTACTCTTCCAAAGAGAAAAAGCTTGCAATATTAAAACAAAAAGGAGAAAGTGAAGAAAATTGAGAAATAAATATTATGGAAGAAGAAAAATATGAATAAAGAAGCATTGAAAAAGAAATTTTAGTAATTATCAAAATAGAAATGGATAAATAAATAAAAAATATGCTTATCTTATTTTAAAAGACTCTGTCCAAGTAGAAAAGCTAGATAATGGAGGGTATCTTTGCTATAAAATATATCAGCCACTACAAGGTAAACAAAATACTCACACCACTCAACCTCTTTAATATATAATTTAACACTTGAGATAAGAAAATCAATATAAAATCTATACTATTAAAAAAATAGAAAAAAATTCTCATTAGCAATGGTAAGACAAATACGTTTAGCAATAGTTTTATTAAAGAGAATGCACTCAATTTAAATTTTAGCAAAAGTTATTCAACTATTGGAATAAAGGAATATTCAATATAAGAAACAATAAAAGAATCCACCAACAAAACAAAACAAGAATCTTAGCTTCACTCATATACTCAACATCTAAATTAATATGAGGAGGACAGAAAATACTCAACTTAATACTAAATTAAGAACAAAAATCACAAATCAAAATTGATTAATATGTTAAGAAAAGAAAATATTACAATCTATACATGAGATAAAAGCACTTGAAATGTAAGGTGGTGGCAAGGTTAAGAAATTAAAAAAACTTAGGAAATGTAATGTATATAGTTTTCACCCTTTGTCTTATAATGATTTACTATAGAATAATAACAAAGTGAAATCTAACCCTTCTATATGTGTGCCAAAGGCATTAAAATGAAATTTGGGTTTTAGAGCCTTGGGTTATTGAACTAAGGGATGGAACCAAAGTCTTGAGCATATAACTAAGGAACAAAATAATAAACGCCTTAAACAATTCCCAAGTGCATAGAAGGAATGAAGAAACATAAATAAAGAGTAATATTATAAAAGTCTTTAAGCATTTAGCATCCTAATGCTAAGACTAGTATGCAAAGCAAGCTAAATAAAGTTTAATGCTATTTCAATATACTATAAGCAACAAAAGGAAATAGCTTTATGAGGTCCAATTGTATGGCTACAATGTCGCATATTAATATTATCATAGTGGGATTTTGGTAGCTGTCATATTGATTTCAATTTAGACCACTTGCTCATGTATATAAATTAGAGTTTTTGGGCTAATTAATATGCATAATACTATATTCCATTTCCATATTTCATGCACTCACACTGGTGGAGGTGAAGAGCAATTTTGATTGTCCCTAAGGAATGTTAGGATTTGAAATTTTAGTTAAGATCTAGCTTTTGCATTGTCTAGATCCCCCTTTTGTTGTACCTTTTCTCAATTTCTTCTTTTTTGCTCTTTCTTTTTCGTTCATCTTCATAGTAAAGTAGAAGCCTCTTTCTCTTTTGACTCTAGAGTAGTAGTTGATGCAATTGCTCAATGTTATATAATTATAGTTGAACAATCAGACTCAATTGATAGTGGTATTCACAGCATATGGTACAACTCCTTTTGCTTTTATTGTTAATCCTCAAGTTCGGCCGAAGTTTTTCCATGGGAATCCTAGGGATGATGTGTACTATTGGTTTGATCACTTTATGGTGATTGCCACATATCACTTTTGGGATGATGTTTAACGTTTGCATAAATTTCCCATATGTTTCAAAGAGACAATGCTACAATAGTACAATGGTTTGAGCACAGCCACTTGTGAGGACTAGAGTATTTTCCTAAACATCTTCAAACATGCATTTGAACATGCCAACGATTATATAATGATACCTTCCAACAATTGGATTGTCTTCATCAAGGGCTATCTGAATCTATAATGCAATTTGACATTCATTTTCAAAGCTTTTTGCTTCATGCAGAGCCAAATATGTCAGAATGGATTAAGTTAAGAATGTTGTGGCTAACACTTCATCAAAATTTTGTAGAACTTATGTATGCACTTACTCAAGTCACCCTTGATGATGCTTTTCACTTAGCACAACATTATGAAACATCATCTCTTTGCACGTTCTTCAACTCCACTTCCTATGGGAAATGGTTTTGTTCCAATGGAGGTTGATGCTATTGCTACTCGAATTCAAGAACAAAGGCAAGGACATGGTTGTGGCTGTGATATCCACTATTAGACATGTGATGAAGTTAGTTATACTTATTGGCATTATTGGCATTTTCTGGATTAGCAACTTTCATTTTCTAGGTGGAGACCTTGGTGTTAATAACTTCCTGTTGGTGCTGCTATAGTAGAAGGTTTGGACACCGAGATGCTTTTGGGAAATGAGGAGTGACACAAGTAATGGAGGGTCCATGCATGAATAGGTCAGTGACCCTTTCATTTTTCTTTTGAGAGTATCAGTTTCTTGGCCTGTTGCCACATGTTGTTATCTATAATTGCATCGTGTGGTAGAGTCAGTTTTCATTCTTTATAGCAATGCCATATACACAGATGTGCATAGGATGAGGCAGACTTAGTTGTCTGTGTGTGTGATCTTGAGCTTGAGCTGCAATCATTGTAGGTGGTGCCAAGTCAAGCTTTTAACCTCATCCTTTGTATAGATTAATTGTAGCACAATTATGTCAAATGTGACTTTAAGGCTTCTCCCCCTTGTCTTATACTTTTTTATATTCCTTTCATTTCTCTTTATTCCTCTCCATCTTTTTACTTTTACCTTTGCTTCCATCACTTTTGTTTCTTTATTACTTCCTTCTATGTTTCTATCTTGTTCTTCTATTCCCTTTGCCAATCCCTCCGACAGTCTTTGTGTTGCAGTGGTTTACCAGCTCATGAAAGAGTATGCTGATCTCTTTGAATTTAATCTATTATTTGGGGCCAAGATTACAACATGTCATCATATTTCAACTGAGGATGCTCATCCAAGCAAAGTTCCTATTTGTCGTTGGTCACCAAAAGAAATTAAGATTTTATATGCAAACACCAAAGAGATGTTAGAAAAGGGTGTTATTTGAAAATCATGAAGTCCTTCGGCATATAAACCTCATCTTGTGATAAACCCTAATAGAAGTATTTATTTCTGCATTGATTATCATCCATTAAATAAAGTGACGATCCCGAACATGTACCCTCTTCCGTTAGTTCATCAAGTTAAATTTTGCTTTTGGGTACTAGAAAGTGTCAATGGTTGAAAAAGATATTTCTAAAACTACTTTACGTACACTATTTGGTTTATACGAATTCTTGGTGATGTCATTTGGTTTGAACAATGCTCCAACAACTTTCCATCGTTGTGAGTTTTGCTGAAGTTGTTAACATTGTCTTTAATCTGGTTTATGGATTGTGAGCAGGTGCTAAGGATCTCAATGAGCTATTGAGGACTTCTCCAATTTTGGTGTATCTTGATTACACTCAAGTTTTCATTTTACATGTGAATACTTTTAATAATAATTTTGGAGGTGTGTTAATGTTGAGAGCCCGAATATCCCTTGTCAGCACCATCTTATTACATATATCATTTATACATTATAACTAGTGGAGGTGAATTACTCCATGACAAAGAAGGAGTGTTTAGCAGTAGTTTGGGGTTTTGAGAAACTTCATAGATATCTATATGGTTCTTAGACATTATTAGAAGGTGATTATGTTGCAGCTACTTCATTATTGAAGAAGAAGAACTTAGTTAGTCATATTGTTTAGTGGGATTTAAAACTTTAGATATATAATTTTAATGTTCTTCATCACATAGGGAGTTTTATGGTTAATACTGATTCCCTTTCTTGACCACCTCTTCCTTCTTGATTCTCTTCTCATGTTTCTAACAAGCTTGTTATTTTAGTATTTGTGGATTTTTTAGAAGAAGTTTCTATATCAGCAGCACTTGTTATACTTGATGTTTAGTGTCCACAAGGTTCAAAGCAAGATTTACCTTCTCTTGATGAGGTTTGTGAGGCTCAAAAGATTGAGTTATGAATTTAAAGGCTTCGCAATGTGTTTAAGAATTTTGCATCACTTGCTGATGACTTGTTATTTCAGTATTTACATTCTCAATATTGTGTTGAAGATAATCTTCTTTATTATATAGGGATAGATCATGAAGATCATTTATAGCTGGTGGTGCCTTTGATTTTTATTCCATGTTTTCTCCATATCTACTATGATTCTCCTATTCTAGATGGGTATATAAGACATCTTCGTGTAAAAAGATATGCAGGTCTTTCTATTGGCCGAAAAAGCAACGTTATATTATCCAATATGTGCATAGTTAATTTTGGTGCCAAGCTTATAATACTCCCCCTCATACTGTAGAAGGAGGGTTAAAGTCCATTGTAGTTTCCTGTCCGTTTGAGTTGATGGCATTTTATCTAATATGGCCTTTTCCATAATCAATTGTTGACAATGTGTATATCATTATTGTTTTTAACTACTTGATTTACAGAGTGGAAGTCTGTGCTCTTACTAGTGCGTTTGCAATTGTTATTAGATACTTCCTCCTTAATTGAGTGGTGTTCTAACATTTCTATCTAGAGTAGATTCTTTCGAATATTAGTCCCACTAAAGCATTTTATATTTGATGTCTTGGTTGGAGATAAGCCACACTTTCATGAGTGTTTATTATCTATAGTTAGACGGTTTAGTGGAATGGCTTGTTCAGACCTTTAAAAGGATGACTGCGAAGTACATGAATTTTTAGCATTCGGATTTGGGATGGTTATTTGCTATCTCTTTGATATACATATGTCACAAGAGTGCAAAGTTCTACTGGTGCTTCACCATATAAATTTCTATATAGTCATGATCCAACAGTACCAACGGAGTTGAGTTTACATTTGCAATTGCCATGAGTTGCCGATACTAGGTTATATAATCAATATTTAATGAGAATTCTTCCACTTGTTTGAGTAGAGTCTACTAAACACTTAGGCCACATACAAGTGGGACAACAATGACGCTATAACTCCCATCATCATTCACCTGCAAAATACAAAATGGATGACTTAGTGTTAGCTAGTTTTCCCCATCTTACAGTACTATAAGTTCCTGAATTTAGACTTTTCGAGAGGTCACCCAACTGTAAGCCACAAATTTTTCCTTTCCAATTTGCCAGCTTACCTTGTCTATCCGACCAACACTGCCTTGGCTTGTGCTAAGTTCCCTTGCCAAGGTTCTCGCCTATTGTACCAGCTCTTACTTGGTCCTACTTGGTTTCAGCTACTCACTGCACGAGCAACGGAGTGTTAACCATCCATCTACGGATTCCCAAATCTCTCCCAATCCCCCTCCCCGGGTTAAACTGGACTTAAGGTTTAGCTACACTCCTTGCAGGCACAAGCAGCCAAGCACACCAAACCTCCAGGTTCCTAACACCCCTTGGTACAACAAGACTTGATCATGGGACCCTCTAAATCCCAAGCCTTGGGTGCAGCACTTGCTTCGGGACGTCGGGGCGAAACACCGTGGCCTAACGGCCCGGTATGGGTAGCTCTACCCCCCCACTTCCATCCCGAAGGGAAGGCCATGCCCCTAGGAAGGGCGAGGACCAATGAGCCACAAGGTACTCAAGTAGGGCACCACTCCACATGAGCCGGGAGCATCGCAGTCGGTTTCCATTTCGGGAGTGGGAGCTGCTCTTGAACACTTCCCTGGGTGGCCCCTCCGGCACTACCCAAGCCCATGCTCACTCCCACCCAAGGCCCCTCAGCCCCAGTCTCAACCTCAAGTTAGTTTGGAAGCACCACTGGAGAGTTCCTTCAAAACTGGTTCCTGGACCTCACTATCCCTACTATACTTTTGGAACCCCCTGCAGCCCCCCCCCCCCCCCCCCTGGGAGACGCACGCTTTGGGCTTTCACCCCTTGACCCGTATTAGTACTCGGACTTAGTCTCTGGCTCGATCTCAGACTCGATCTCGGATCCGACTTCGGATTCGGTCTCGGACTCGATCTTGGACTCGATCTCGAACCCGATCTCGGACCCGACCTCGGACTCGAGCTCGGACTCAGTCTCGGACCCGATTTCGGATCTCGGACTCCGTCTCGAGCTCGGTCTCGAACTCGGTCTCGAACTCGGTTTCCGAGTCGATCTCGGACTCGATTCCGGACTCTATCTCGAGCTAGGTCTTAGAGTCGGTCTTGGACTCGATCTTAGACTTGGTCCTATCCGATGAACTCTTTATCATTTTGGTTATGCTTTCGGGGCTCCTTTAGCCTACGACACCTCGGCGAGTTGGTTCCTTACAACTCCACCACCCATAGAAGAAGTTCGATGCCCACATCGAACATCTCTTTTTTATCCTACGACTTGTTAACCATGTCTCCGGGGGCATCCCCCCACTTAGCAGTGTGCCTAAGTTAGCCTCCCCGGCCAAGAGCCCATGACAATGGAGTATAGGTGTCCCTATGCTCTTCACCTCACCACGCCCTAGTATGGGGTTAGGACTTGAACCCAACCTTGCTTTACTAGGGGGTTGGGACTCGAACCCAACCTTCGTAGAATACGTCTACGGATTCGACATCCCCGCGGGGAGTCGGGCGTAGTGCCCTACGCCTGGTCGACCTAGCTAACCCATGCTAATTAGCTTACCTTCAGTGCGCCTTCGGGTCCCAACATATGCCATTGCTCAACTTCACCAATTGATACTTTAATTGAACTTTGCATAAGTACATAGAGTTTTGTCTCGCAGAAATTCCTCCACTAGATCTCGCGCGTTCACTAGGTTCTCCTCCGGTTCCCATGTTGCTTCGCAGTGTGGAAATCCCTTCCACTTCACATGGAACTCTCTCACCTCGCGTCCTTGTCGCTTGCTCTTACGCGCATTGAGGATGGCTTTGACTTTGTATTCCTCTTCCCCTTGGATAACCTCAGGTAAATGTCTTACTTGGTCCTTGCAAAGCGGATCCTCAAAGTACGGCTTGAGTAAGTTCACGTGGAACACTGGGTGCATCTTCCCCATCTCTCGAGGAAGTCGGAGTCAGTAAGCCACTTTACCGATTCGTGCCTCAATCTCGTAAGGCCCTGCGAACCTGCTTAAGGAACTCAAGATCAATTCATTTACAGGAATATATATGTTTTTACCTTTGGGTCAACTTTCAGCTGATCCCACTTGGTAGCCTGAGGTTCTTGGTGTTCAGCCACACCTTCTCCCCAGCTTGGAATTCTACGTCCTGGCACTTCTGGTTCGCGTACTTGGTTTGCCTTTGTTGTGCCTGTTCCAAGGAATCCCTCACTAGATTCCAAATGTTGAGTCTTTCCGCTGTGAATGCCTCCACTGCGGGTAGCTCTCCATGATACTCGGCCACGCCGAGTTCCACAGGACCTTCAATAGCTCACCCATTGATGACTTCCCATGGACTCACCCCGATACTTAAATGTGGTGAGTTGTTATAACACATTTCCGCAAGTCCCAAATGACTTACCCAATCTGTCTAGTCTCCCGAGACATAGCATCGCAAATAATCCTCCAGCTGCCTATTAACCCTTTCCGTTTGTCCGTCTGTCAAGAAGTGTTAGTGCCACCAAACTTGACTTAATACCCCATATCTGTCTGTGGGTGATAGGCTGTGCTGAATTTCAACTTGGTGCGATACTATTCCAGGAGAGTCCTCCAGAACCTACTAGTGAAGATCTTATCTCGATCTGAGATGATCTCTTTTGGCCTTCCCCACACTCGAACCACTTGTTCGAAGAACAGCTTCGCCACACCTTCCACATCCACTTCTGTTGTGGTGGGTATGAAATGTGCCATTTTCGAAAATCGGTCCACCACCACGAATATCGCATCAAACCCCTCACTTGGGGGAAGTCCCGTGATGAAGTCCATCGTAAGACATTTCCACGAACGATCTGGAATCGGGATGCTTTGCAACAAGCCCCCACTAGCCTTAGTCACGGCTTTGACCTGCTGACATGTTGGATATGTCTTTACATAGTCTTGGACGTCCTTAGCCATATCTGGCCAATGGTACTTCCTCTTGAGTAAGCCCATCATCTTGGGCACTCCTATTCAACCATCCTAGATGATAGTTAATCATCACCAATGATTGTTAAATGCAAAAACCAATATCAACATCGAAGTTAATAAGCCAAAATGCCTTCCCCAACAACTTCTAACAAATGGAACAATGAATATGAAAACTCAAGGAACTAAAAGCTTGAAGAAGTTTATAGCCAAGTCTTCCTTAATAATGATCACAAGTCTTGCATAACTAATTTCAATGTTAAAGAAGAAATCATGGTATAACCCACAACATCCTCCTCAACATATCCATAAGCTAAACTTCATAATGCAAAGCTAATGAAGAGCATAACTGCATCAATCCAAAAGTTAAACATAACAAAGCAATGCTCAATAAGTGATCATTAAATGATCCTCCATGAATCCATCTTATAGGAAGACATAACTCATTTCATAACAAGCACAAGAGGAATTATTAATGATCAATATATTCTTAACTCAAATCCAATAAGGACTCAAATATTTCAATAACAATCACTAACCCTTCTTCTCGTAAAGCTAACATAGTTCATAATTAAATCACTTTTCAAGGAAAAGCTCAAAGCTCAACCTTTACTAAACAATCTTGTCTAGAACATATTAACTCAAACTTGCCACTCAGCTAATTTGAACGCCAATGTAGTTGCTAACTAGCAAATGCACGAATGCCAATAACATAAAATTATAGCCAAATCATCAACACTATCTTCATCAAGACTAATGAAATTCAATATCAATCTTAAAGAGAGACATCTCATTTCACTTGAATCTCAACATCAACAATGTTAATGACAAGGCATCACTTCAATGCCATCAACACCATAACAAAGCTAGATGAAAGCAAGAGTGAATCACCACTCAAAACTCCTTTAGCAACTAAGCTAACCAAAGTCGAAGATACTTTACTCAATATCCGAGACTAATCCTTCAGCAAAACTCAGTTACAGATAACACTTCCTTAAGGAGTGATTCACCACGTCTAAGACTCAATGAAATCTAACACCACAGACTAAACACAATCAAATGATATCGACAAAGGTAGAGTCAACATGCCAACATGGAAAACCCATGTAAGTTTAACGACATGATCCTCCACAACACTATCTGGTAAAGCAAACCCATCACTGCTAAATCATCATCGAGTGAAGTAAGTGTCAATAGTTCTTAGCAAAGTCTACAAGCAATCACTAGTTACAAAGTAGCTAACAATCACTCTTTAATTTGCCTTCACAAGACCTAAACATTAAACTCTTGCCATCAAGTCATATACTTGTCCAATGTGAACATAATATCCCAGACATGAGATAAAGGTTCATGAACAAGCATAAACTAAATGACCACTCGAATCCAACTCAACCGCGATAAGCTCATAGACATGTTTAGTCAATAACTTTGAGCATGCCTTGAAGAGGCTGGCTATGCATAATCAACACTCAATCAAAACTAAAGTGAAGACTATGAGATGGAATCATATTGGTACACAACTTCCTCATAGACAAAGTTATAGTATGGGTACCAATATCTCAGCCTCAACAACTAAGTTGGACATCACTATCCTTAGCCAAAGCGCAAGGCCATCAAGACCAAGTCAAGATCAATGAGAGCTCACTACTCTCATAGAGTTTAATGAAATGCAAGGTGCAATTTGCAACCAAGCATAACGCTACAGAAGAAAGGCACAAGGGTCACCCTTCTTAGAAAAGTGCAACAGCCACTTTTCTACACTAACTCTAGATTCTATCCAACTCAATTGCTTTAACCCCAAAAGTTAGCATCCCTTTTGGGCTGCATCATACAAACTACATATGAAGGTCTAAGCTAACCGAAGTCAACTCCAACCCTTGCACTAGTTTGTACTGGCTTACAAAAATGGAATGGTTTTCAGGCAATAGATCAGCCATTGGAAAAGTCTAAGAAAATTTGTGGAAAATTTCCATCATAGAGAAAGAATGACTCTTAGTCTAGGAATACAAACTTTCAAGACTCAACCAACTTCCTACTACTTACAACTTCACATAAGTTCATCTCAACATAAATTCTCAAGACTTATAATATGCTTAAACATTGAACATCTTTGCCCATTCTTCCGACATCCAACATCGACATTTGCAAAATGCAAAGTGAATATCCAAAGCTTGATCATGAAAACCACATCTTTGGATATTCACATTGCACTAACACCTTTCTTCAATCACCTTCAAAATCTAATATGAAGCCAAAGCACTAACAAGAAAAATGATATGGAGAATCAAGCTCTAAGGAAAAATTCCTTATCACTCTACTATAATGCGACTTCGTGCAAGTAGACTAACTTCACTATCAACCACTTTGGGGTTGATCATTGTTTAACCAAGCAACTTCGTAAATACATTGTTCATTATCACGTGGATATAATATTAGTATCACAATGTTTTGATCATCAATTAAACAACACCGCGAGCAAAGCCTATATCATTACTTCAAAGGTTTATATGAATATCAAATGCCAACTCAATTCGACAAAATGCATGCCACACCCCATCGATAGAGATTTACAACACCCAATACCACTAACTTTTGTTCATAACACAGATAAACTTGTGCCACTCTTTCCGACCAAATTCAAAACTAATCTAACACCAAACTACTCAAGGAGCAATAGCAAAGTTCCTTGGAAAAGAATTGAGCATTGCAACCCAAGTTTTCCAATAGCAAGCCTAGACAAAATGATATAACACTTCACCACTATCCATCCCATGACTCACCACTTGTAAAATTATCATTTCCAATATGCATCAAGGTAGAGACTTTTGATTGCATATTGTGAACATGAGCAATGAGTCACACCTCGTTGCAAATCATCTCTCCAAGAAGAGAAGATAATTTACATGTTTGATCCTTCGTCCTTGATAACTCTTTTTTCGGTTTCATCTTTGACCCAACCTTAAACTTACTTTCGCACTGCCTTCAATTCAATTCAAGAAAAGTTTATGAGAGAGCACGCCAATAACTACTTGAACCAATAGACTAATCCCTATACACTTATAATCATACCTAAAAAGGATCCATTAGTGCCGTGCTAAACAGCTACAAACCAACCTATTTGCCACTCATAGCAAACCCATTGGCTTTTGGATTTGGGATTGGACTGGTGAGCAAACAAACACAAGTTTTCTGCTGAAGTTTATTCATCTTTCTTTTCTCTCACGCAGGCAATGCATGGAGCACCAATGTACATCTCCGAAACATCACCATCTAAAGTACGAGGGACACTTGTATCTCTGAAGGAAGCCTTCATAGTTCTTGGCATTTTGGTAAGCAAACCACCACCTTCTTTCGTGTTTTAAGCCACTTTTTGCAGCTTGGATATCTAGCGGGCAGCGTAGAAATCTCCACTGTCGGAGGCTGGCGATGGATGTACGCATTCGCGGCACCGATCTCGATCATCATGGGAATTGGGATGTGGTGGCTGCCACCCTCGCCACGATGGCTACTCTTGCGAGTGGTGCAAGGCAAAGGTGACATGAGCGAGCTCACGCGACAGGCTTGCGAGGCTTTCAAGAGGCTTGGAGGAGGATCAAGCAACATCACCCAAGAGGCTGTGGATTTGCAAGTGGATGAAACTGTCAAGTCGCTGGAGAGCTTGAGCAGGGAATCTGAGAGCGCGCAGCAAAGCGTCTGGGAGTTGTTCCGAGGAGGCAACTTGAAAACTCTGACGATTGGAACCGGCTTGGTCTTTTTCCAACAGGTTTGTTTTCTTTGTTCATGCTCGAGCAAAGTTTCATATTTTGTTCTGGTTTCTCTGGGATGTTTCTTTCAGGTGACTGGCGTCCTATACTATGCAGCCACGATCCTCCAGGTGAGTGGCAGCATGTCCTTTAGTTTTCTTTTTCGTTTTCTGAGTGAAACTTCGATCCAGAGTGCTGGATTTGCTGTCGCAACGGATGCAACACGAGTCTCGGTTCTACTGGGTGTTTTCAAGGTTTGTTTTTCTCTTATAACTTTTGCCGAAAAACTTCGAATTGTAACAGCTTATTATGACTGGAGTTGCGGTTTTCAACGTTGATAAACTCGGACGAAGGCCTCTACTAATCGGTGGTGTCAGCGGCATTGTAAAGTTTCTCGCTTTTCTCTACCTCTCCGTGAAGATCTAACACGAAAATCCCGCAGGTTGTGAGCTTGTTCATGCTGGCGGCTTTCTTTGTCTTCGGAAAGGGCCTCTCGTTTCTCGCAGTCATTGCGTTGCTTCTCTACGTTGGTTGCTACCAGGTAAATCCCCTGTGCATCTTGTGATCATGCGCTTCATCTAACTTCTTGGAGCAAACAGATATCATTTGGCCCGATTTCATGGCTCATGATCTCGGAGATTTTCCCACTTAGAACACGGGGTCGAGCTCTCAGCATCTCGACTCTTGTCAACTTCGCAGCCAATGCTTTAGTCGCACTGGCATACTCACCACTACAGGTAAAGAGTATTCTTTCTCGAAAGAAATAACCAATCAATCAAACCACGCAGGAACTTTTGGGAGCGCCTCTGACTTTCGTGGGATTTGGAGTGATTGGAATCGTGGCGCTCGTCTTCATTGTTTCCACGGTCCCAGAGACAAAGGGACTAAGCCTGGAAGAGATAGAACAGCAGCTCTTCGCGAGTAAGCAGTGAGTGATATAATGTCATCTGAAAGTATACAATCTAACTTTTCCATCTTTTGTTTTGATGGAAAGCTTGTAAACAAGAAGCTCTGTGCAGTGATCCTTTGAGACAGATATTTACACTTCCATCGCTAGAACCTTCCTCCAAAAACTAATCCCAAAAAACTAGAAAAGAGATATGGGCTGACCTTGAATTTTTCGCGTTTGTTTTCTTGGAGCTCGTGTACGTGATCTTCATGCTCTTCGTTTTCACTGTGCTCCAAGTTTGGTGCCGCTGGATCAGCAACACTCTCTTCTCCCTGGCACACATCACACGCATCGATTCAATCCAAAAACTTGACTGCAAAGTTATCCCACCTTGTTCCTGTTGCCATCCCACGTAAAGGCAAACTCGTCCTCTTTTTCAGCAGCAGCAGCAATATCTTGCAGAACATCTTCCCAAAGGTTCTCGTACTCCAAATCTGCAAACGGAAAACTCAGTCGAAGAATGCAACGAGCTAAAACAGATTCACCTCTGTCTTGTTGGAGGCTGACTTGCGATAAACGCCGCGGATTTTGACGTCCTTCTCTGTTGTACTTGTTCTTGATCTGTCTGCGTGACTTGCCAGGTATTAGCCGCTGGACGAGATCAAAATCAGTCCCAAACTGCTCAACAGCCAGCAAGAAAAATAACTTAATAAGAAAGGAAAAACCTCGGAGGCTCCTTACCTTGTAGAAGAGTTCCGTCTCTTCAGGTCTCCATCTCTCGTTGGCTGCGGTGCTGGTTCGGTAGTTCACCTTCCTGTGCGTTTCGTCTATGCGCCTGTAAGTCGCAGGGTCCTCCTCATTCAAGGCCCTGGCATCTAGATCGATGGCAATGCTCCCATTGATGATCCGCACTTGTGGAGCAACGTTTACTCTGTACAATCCAAGAAAACAATCTTATCGATACACAAGAGCATCGTATGTCTCAGCTACTTACTCCTGTATTCTCGTGACAGGAATACTCTCTTCCGGCTTTTGAACTTTTTCTTTTCCTCCTGAACAGAACCAAGATCACAGTAAGAAAGTTTTCAGAAACTAGAGCTACAAAGTGTCTTACTTTCTTCATCCTCTTCCTTTGCTTCGGTGAGTTTGATGAAATCTCTCAAGGACGCCTCTTTGATTAATGTCGGCAAGTCGATACTCACAGCTGGATGCACAATCAAAACCACGTCAAAAGGAAACGTAAGAGTTTTCTACCTGGCTCTTGTTTCTTGCGTGAAACCGACCGCTTGTTTCTCTTTGCCTTTGAACACTCGCTGGTACAAGTTTCAGTGCGCTAAAACACAAGAGGAGAGGAAAAGTAAAACAAGAAACAAGAAGAAGAAGACGTACCGATGATGGCATAACCAGATCTGGCACTGGAGCCGGCGGTGCCAAAGTTGGCACAGAGTCACTTGGTGCTTCTTGCAGAGATAGAGGTTCTTCGCACTGATGATCGACTATTGCATCCAATTCCACCTCGCTCAAAGTTTCGAGAGGGATTTCTGGATCTTTCTTCTCGGGCACTCTCTCCTCTTGAGCTGGCGTTTTGATTTCGCATTCTCTACGAGGTCGGAGCTTCACTTTTGGATGAAAGGCGGAAGCGCGACTAGCTACAAAAAATAGTCATTCTCCCGTGAAGACCTAGCGCAGCGCTACATACCATTGCCGCGCCCGCCTCGAGCGCTTGCCAGCATTGCGCCCAAGAACCCTAAACCCTAGAAGAGGCGGGAACTGAATCCTATGTGGCAACAAAACATGTCAAATAATAAACTGTCTAATAACGTGGGATATTAAATTAGATTGAGCCAACACACGCGGTGTGAACTCCATTTTCCTGCTTGGTGAGATCTCCTCCGCTTTGATAACCTTTGACTTTAAGCATCAATCATGCTATTTCCTATTAGTTTTCAACCTCTTCTCGCGGCTTGGAGCAGCAGAGCACTTTCGAAAACTCTATAGATGTTCTTCGCGCTCATCAGATAGATTCCACAACGAACGGGAATGTTGCTGGCGCTTGCTCTTGCTATCCCGCTGCTGCTGCTGGCGGACGCGTTTCCTCCGGATCCAGCTTTTTGCGACGACTCTGGAGATTGTTTCATCACCAATGCGTATGGGACATGGAACGACAGGTAGATTCATCACCTCTCCAGAGAAAACAATTCTTCTCATGATCGATTCGATCCAAAAGGTTTGCAGAGTTTCTCAGATCGTGTATCCATCCAACGAGGAGGAGCTCCTGGAAGCCGTGGGCTATGGAGCCAAGAACAAGCTCAAGATGAAAGCCGTGACCAAGTCTAGTCACAGCCTTCCTCCACTGGCATGCCCAGGAGATGGCGCCGCCGCTGGCCTCCTCGCCATTAGCACCGCCAACTACAGCCGCGGGATTGCCGTGGACGTGGCGTCCAAGGCGGTGGAAGTGGATGGCGGCGCGCAGCTCCAGGCGGTGCTCGACGAGGCCGCGCGGCATGGCCTGGCACTGGCGGCGTCTCCCTATTGGAATAGCCTCTCCGTCGCTGGAATCCTCAGCACTGGATCCCATGGGAGCTCCTGGCGTGGCAAAGGAGGAGCTCTCCATGATCACGTCCTCAAGCTTCGCATGGTGGTACCGTCCGGGAAGAATTCCTCCTCTTCTTCCTCACACAACGAATTTGCGAAGATCGTCACTCTCACCCCCGGCGATGGCGATCTCTTCTACGCCGCGATCGTCTCACTTGGAACGATGGGAGTCATCTCAAAGGTCTTTTCGCACTCGAGCTCTCGATTTTCTTCTTGATCTGGCACTGGCATCTTCGCGATCGATCAATTCTATCCATTATAGGTGACGCTGGAGCTGGAGCCCATGTTTAAGCGATCGATCACCAACGTGAGAACCTCCGACGTGGGCCTGGAAGACAAGATCGTGGCGTTTGGGAACGAGCACAAATTCGGCGACGTGATCTGGTACCCGTCCAAGCGAGAGGCCGTCTACCGGATCGACGATCGCGTCCTTGTCGACATACCCGGCGATGGAGTCAATGATTTCATCGGCTTCCAGCCCACATTGGCGCCTGCCATCGTCGCCCAAAGAGCTCTCGGTAAGAACCTTAGCCAGGATTCCTGAAACTAATGCTTATCGATCCCGACAGAGGAGACGCTGGAGGCGACGCGATCCTCCATTGGCAAGTGCAGCGCATCACAGACACAAGTATCGCTACTCCAAAGCCTGGGCTACGGCCTCAAGAACACACGTAGCCTAGGGCTCTTCACGGGCTACCCAGTGGTGGGATTCCAGCACAAAATCCAGACCGCCGGTGGCTGCCAAGATTCCGCGTCGAGGCTGCTCATCTGTGGCTGGGATTCCGCCAAGAATGCGCTCTTCTACCTCGAATCAGGCATCAGAATCCCAGCCCAGAGCATCGCGGCCTTCATCGCGGACGTGAAGCATCTGAGAGATTCCCACCCAGATGCCGGGGCCTTGTGCGGGATCGACCTCTACACTGGTGTCGTTTTGCGCTACGTGGCCGCATCGCGGGCGTTGCTCGGCAAGCCATTCGACGGGGTGGATGTGGGACTTACGTACTACCGGTCACGAAATGGGAGTGTCCCGCGGCTCAACATGGACCTGTGGCAAGAGGTGGAACAGAAGGCCATTTCTAAGTACGGAGGCGTTCCTCACTGGGGGAAAAACACACCGGTCACCTTCTCGAATCTTGGGACTGGCAGCTCTCCAGTGCTGGAGAGATTTGTGGGAGCGATGAGGAGCAGCACCTGGAGCGATCGACTTCTTGGCATCCAAGCTTTTGGAACTGTAATGGCAGCTGGGTGTGCATTAGAGGGTTTGTGCATTTGTGCAAGGGATGAGCACTGCGCACCAGAAAAAAGTTATTACTGTCGGCCAGGGAGAGTTTTCACAGCTGCTAGGGTGTGCAGATATGAAAATGCTTGATTACACCAAGGACTGATCAAACAGAAGTATAGCAATTTTGTTGTTGAGTAGTAATTAATATTTTAAACATTATGGTTTATATAGCCCATTAGCATAGCAATGAATATGTGCCTATATTATATGTTATATATTTACATATGTGTGGATTTAGTTTTTTCATTTTGAGTTGCATGCAAAAATATTATGCACACAACACTATATAACCAATCGAAATGTGATTGTATATATAATATTTTTTTCATAGAATATGCCATGTATGGATGGGGCATAATATTTCAGATTGTCACGCAAAACTAATATCACATCATCTCATACAACATGAATTTAGTGATTTTTTTTTTCCTTCTCAATTTTATATTATTGAGTGCAAATTTCTGATCTCTTAATTGTGACCATCTTTCTTGTAATTATACTTTATTTCTTATGGCTTAGAAGTGTATTTCAATTGCAGTTAAAACCACCGTGCTTTAACTGCTCTTGCAAGTGCCTCACATTTCTTGTGGCTTATTTGTGGTCTATCACATTAATTTAGGTTAGTACAAAGGTGAACACAATCAATTGGAGAGCAAAGGTGAGAACAAAGCTTTTCTTTGGGTTCTTAGAGTGTTGAGTATGGTAGTGCTTTTAACAAACAAGTGGATCATGTTATAGTTGCAATTCTATTGATTTCTTGTGTTCTTAATCATATGTATAGCTTTTTGGAATTGTAGTGGTTTATTTCATTTAATACATTACAAAGCAATAATGTAAGCCTTTTTTTCTTGGATTTTTGCTTCTTCATTTATGATTTATGGTTGTTTCAGTGATTGTGTTGGGTTTATAATGTAACATTTACTAATAACACTTTATTGCACTTCAGCACCACTTGGCTTGTTTGGATTTTTATTTTTATTATATTTTTATGATATATTTGATAGTTATAATTTTATACACACACAAATAAATAATAAATATTTATTTATTTATTTATGTGTGTGTGTATATCTATAATAAGCCAACTGGTGCTAAAGTGCAATAAAGTATTATTAGTACTTCATTTTCTCTAACTTTATTCTCTAGATATTATTATATCCACCATAGTAAAACAGATATAACAACTGTTAAAGTTTTAATTTTAAATTTTTTATTTAAAAATAATTATAAATAATAATACCTAATCATAAATTAATATCTATAATCATGAATTATTATTTATTAGTTTTAGTTATATTAAAGTTTACAATTGGTATATTATCTGATGAGCCATGTGGTGGATGGATTAATACTTGTAAAATTCTAACACTTGAGCCTTTCTACTTAAGTGTTAGTGTAAGTTGTAAAAAAATTGATAAATCTTGGCATCCATCCATTTTTGTAATTGGTCTTTGTAGTTATGAAATTTTATATTGTAATTTGTATCCAGAAAGGAAAGAAAATAATTTAATTTGTCATGATTCTCAAGGACAGGAACTTAACCTTAATAAACTTGCAGGAAATAATGATGGGCATGTTATTTGTTGCTCACCTCCATAACAAGAGCCAACATTATTTTCTCCATAATATTTAGTATTTTTATTTATTTATAATTATTTTATAAGATTATTTTTACATTTACTAATTTTAAATAATTTTATATCTATATAAGGTTTTAAAATAATTATATATATTACAAATGTTTATATTTTTTATAATAGTTTCTAGTATGGTAAGCAGTTTGTGATGATAGTTTTTAGGAAGAGGTACACCTCCCAAAAAGGGAAGTACTTGTAGTTTGGCAAAAAATTATACAAACCTATAAAATTTATAAAATATAAACACATATGTGGTTGAATTGTTATAACACATATGTATGTATATATATATATATATATATATATATATATATATATATATATATATATATATATATATATATATATATATATATATATATATATATATTCTATTAATTCCCCAAGCAATAGTGTATCAGAGGCTAGAATTTTTCTTTTTAAACAAATCTTTCAAACTTAATTTTGTGATGGGAAGGAGGTAAGAAATATTTTTTCTCTATAATTTTTCAATTTTTTACTTTTAAATGTTATTTATGATGTCCACAATCATATCCTCTAAAATGATCTAGCTTGGGACATATACAAACTTTTATTTTACATCATACTTTCTAAATGCCATAGCAGCTTTGCTTATGAAAAATAGAATAAAGTTTAAAATCTTCCTCTAAATAAACTTCTTTCAAATACAAATCTTTTTATTGTAACTCCATTAGAAGTCATCTCATATTTATCTAGTTTTTTCTTCTGCACTTAATGCAAAACTACAAGATAAGATATTGCATGATGCTACCAATTGCAATTCCTCTCACTAGACTGATCTTGTGTACTCTCTTCCAATGGTATGCATTTGATAATCTTGCCACCCAAGCTGTATCATCACTTTCTCATTTTAATAAATGGTTTCCACTTTTTCCTTCCTTTGATCAATTTAGGCTTTATATACATTACTTGTTTCATGTGTGTTTCTTATGCTCTTGGAATGTTGAATATATTGATGGATAGAGTGATCAATCAAATTTGTTATTATCAAGATGATATGAATGAGGTTGTTGGAGAGATGGGGGAGAAGTTGAGTATGATATGGTGTGGATTCATGAGCACATCAAACCCCTAATAGGATTATTTAGATACATGATTATTCTAATTTTATATCAATTGTTACTAAAATATCCAAGCATATTTTAGATATATCTATTACCATCAATTAATAAATTATAAAATAATAAATGTATTCCTCTTATCTATATAGAATAATATTTAAGCATGTTTAATGAGGTGAGAATATTACTTATGTGAGGGCCAAGTGTACGACTACGATGCTATATATTAATATTAGCGTAGTGGGATTTTGGTAACCGTCGGATTGGTTTCAATCTGGACCATTCGCTCTTGTATATAAGCTAGGGTTTTTGGGCTAATTGATATGCACATTTCTTGTATTCCCTTTCCATATTCCAAGCACTCACATTAGTGGAAGTGAGAGGCATCTTTGATTGTCCCTAGGGAAATATTTATTTATTTATTTATGTGTGTGTGTATATCGATAATAAGCCAACTGGTGCTAAAGTGCAATAAAGTATTATTAGTACTTCATTTTCTCTAACTTTATTCTCTAGATATTATTATATTAGTAAAACAAATATAACAACTGTTAAAGTTTTAATTTTAAATTTTTTATTTAAAAATAATTATAAATAATAATACCTAATCATAAATTAATATCTATAATCATGAATTATTATTTATTAGTTTTAGTTATATTAAATTTTACAATTGGTATATTATCTGATGAGCCATGTGGTGGATGGATTAATACTTGTAAAATTCTAACACTTGAGCCTTTATACTTAAGTGTTAGTGTAAGTTGTAAAAAAATTGATAAATCTTGGCATCCATCCATTTTTGTAATTGGTCTTTGTAGTTATGAAATTTTATATTGTAATTTGTATCCAGAAAGGAAAGAAAATAATTTAATTTGTCATGATTATCAAGGACATGAACTTAAACTTAATAAACTTGCAGGAAATAATGATGAGATGAGTCTGTTGCGTTTCGCATAGCCCGTTTTCTCTTCTGTTGGCAGCTCACCTCTCTAGTGAGCTTCCCGTGCCTCTAAATTCCTTAGCAACACCTCTTGTGCTAGACCATTATTCTCATATGCTGTCCGCACATCGTCCCAGAAGGTTGCTGTTGCGCTGGATATCGCCAACTTAAAGCTCGCTTTTCGACTTAGCGCATCTGCCACGATGTTGCTCTTCCCAGGCTTGTACAAAATTTCGCAATCAAACTCGGCCAAGGCATTGGCCCACCGACCTTGTTTCCCTCTCAGGTCGGGCTGTGACAAGAAGTGTTTCGTTGCCACATTGTTCGTGTAAACCTTGAAGTGTCTCCCAAGGTAGTGTTGCCACTCCTTGAGCGCGTTGACCACTGCAAACAATTCCTTCTCGTGGGCAAGCCACTTCCGTTGAGCCTTGTCCAACTTCTTCGAAAAGAATGCTACTGGATGGTTGTCTTGCTTCAAAACTACGCCCAACACAAAATCCGAAGCATCTGTTTCTACCTCAAAGTCCTTACCAAAGTTTAGTAATGCCAACACGGGAGCCTTCCTCAACTTCCCTTTGAGGTGGACGAATGTCACCTCACATTCCGCTGTCCAAACCATCTTACCTTTTCCTGTTTGGTCCGTTAAGGGCAAAGCTACTCTCGAATAGTGTCTGATAAACTTTCGGTAGTAGTTGCATAGCCCCAAGAACGCCCTCAACTCATGTACATTCGATGGTCTCTCCCATTCCTGGATCGCTTGGACCTTCTTCGGGTCCACCTTGAGCCCATCTTGGCTCACCACATGCCCAAGAAACTTTACCTCTTGTTGAGCAAAGTCACATTTGCTCTCTTTAGCATACAGTTTGTGTTCCCTTAGTTTCTCAAACACCTTCGCCAAGTGTTTGGCATGCTCCTCTAGCGTCTCGCTATAGATCAGTATGTCGTCGATATAGACGACCACGAAGTGATCCAGATAAGGTACAAAGATGTGGTTCATCAGCGCCGAAAACGTTGCCGGCACATTGCATAGCCCGAAGAGCATCACCAGAAACTCAAAGCTCCCATACCTCGTTCGACAGATTGTCTTCTCGACATCTTCCTCGGCTACCTTGATCTAATAGTATCCTGACCTTAGGTCAATTCTCGAGAAGTATTTTGCCTTTCCCAACCTATCGAACAGGTCCTTAATTCTTGGCAAAGGGTACTTGTTCTTCTTTGTATACTTGTTGAGCAACCGGTAGTCTATCCACATGTGCATAGAACCATTTTTCTTTTTCACAAATAACACCGGCACCCCATACGGTGCCTTGCTCACCCTAACATACCCTTTGTCCACCAACTCCTCTAGTTGGCACTTGAGCTCTTTGAGTTCTTTTTCGTTCAAACGATAGGGGGGACGAACCACCGCCTCAGCACCCTCGACCAGCTCAATCTTATGTTCTATTAGTTGTGCGGGGGGTAACCCTGCCGATAGCTCCTCCGGCATAGTATCCTGGAATCGGTCCAACACCCACTGGATCACTAAAAGTACTTTTTCCGTTCCTGTCTTTTTGTCACTCTTCACTAAGAGTAAGCACAAAAAGGCTGCCTTAGTTCCTTTAGTGAGTTGTCCTCTCGTGGACACCAGGTTTAAGTAGGAATCTTTGGCCTTGCTTTGCCCTACCTTTAGATCCTAGGCCTCCACCCTAGATCTTCTTCCTTGGGCATTCGCCAGTACCACAAGTTTCCTACCTTGTCCATGCAGGGCTACCACAAACCGATTGAACTAATCCATTCCAAAGATCACGTCAAATTCCACCATGTCCAACACGGTGAAATCCATGTCTACTTTCCATGTCCCTACTTTGACTCTCGCTTGTCGAAGTACCTCATCGGTGCTTTGGTTACCTTGAACAAACTCTATAGTCCTTGGTTCGCCTAGCTGCTGCACCGTTAGTCTGGCTTGCCGGACTATGTCTACAGCCACAAAATTATCCGAAGCACCCGTGTCAATAAGGATCTTAACAAAGCTACCTCCGAGCTTCCCTCGGAGGGTTAGTAGATGTCGCGAACGATTCTCTACAAGCTCTATTTCGTTAAAGTGGGAATTATCATTATCCCACTTGTAAAATAAGGTTTCCAAACCTTTATATAGTATATAAATATAACAAAATTCAACTGCATTGAGGCACATGCCATTTTATTTTAAACAAGGAAATGTCTACTCAATCACTTCTCCTCCCCCTGCCACTGCTTCACCTCTCTCTTCTCCTTGTCATCGTCGTCCAATTTCTTTCCATCCTTTTAATATTGGCTCAGTTGCTCCGAGTCTAGGTGGAGCCCAAGTCCCCATTCAATCTTTACTTTCCCCTTATTAATAAAACAACTTCGTAGACTTCCAATAACATGCTGTAACACGCTGTAACACTTCTAGTATAATGCAAATCCTCTCAAAGAATTGTCTTTTAATATTAATACAATGGCATGGAACCCCATGCCATAATAAGTTACATGCTGATGGATGCTGAGTGTGTCATTGACCCCCAGTGTTTTCGAGAGAAGACTCGAGAATTCCTGCAATGGAAATGGCGTGAGGCCACATGCTATGCCACATGCAACGAGGCTTACCTGCCAGGCGCTAGTTGCTAGTGCACGTCCTTGTCCTGGTTTTTGTGGCTTCTTCAGTTGAACCCAGAGCTTCCGTGTTCGTGCTAATGTCTCGTGCAGACCCGATTTGTAGCACGTTTCTTGCTTGACATTCTGCGCGTGGGAGATGTATATGATAGATCGGAGGGGCGAGTTGCCTTTTATCAGGCGGACAACTCTTGTCTTGAAGACTTTCTTCACCTCCTCGCCCACCATAATATCCACAACTATCTCTTGCATCGCCAAGCTAGAATGCTGCCCGGAGACGGCATAGAACCGGATGTTCTGATCGTCCAACACCTTCCTATTGATCAAGTCTGGAAACCTCGTCTCGCCCTTCATTGTTCGGTAGTAGGGGATCACGTCTGCGATGTCGGGTGTTACTGGACTTGCCAGCATCTTCTGCTTCAGTTTCTCCACCCACTCATCAGATACTAGCCTATGGTTGTATTTGCTTTGGATGTCGATGTGGCTCACGTCGATTGTATATACTTTGTTGGAATAGTAACAAGTACTATTATCTGCGACGATTTTTGCTGCCTCTTCTTGCTCTTTCTGCTCTTTGCGGCTCTTCTTTTTGGTGGGTGTAGTGTTCGAACCCGAGGCAATGGCATCACCGAGTAGCTTCTTTTTTGGAGCAGGAGAGTCGGACGTCGACTTGAGCTTGACCACCCTTTTCTGCTTCGGGGTAGTTTCTAGATCGACCCCCTTCCCCTTCGCTTCGCGAACTGGAGTCACTCTCAACGGCTCAATGTTGGAATATAGTTTTTGAACATCGCCGTAGGTGAGGTCTGTGGATTCCATGTGATCTTCATAGACCCGCAGCGTCTTTGAAATTGTGGGCCTCCTGGACAACCTCTCCCTAGCTCCCTCTAGGAATTCCTCATAGCCGCTGCCCCCCTCCGGGAAGCCGTTAGGATGTGCAAGGTGGATCTTGAAGGCGGACGCTGTCTCTACCACAAGTGCCAGTCCATATTCTTGCATGGAACTGCATAGAGTGTCTATCACTTGGATGAGGATCCCCATGCATTCTTTTCTCCCACCATCTGTGTTGTACAGCCTCAGATCCTCGCCTTCCATCCCGAAAGTCCAACTGGTGAGCTCCTCCCCCTTCTCTGCATCCACATTGACAGTGGCTGGAAGAAGAACGCAATTCCTCGCCTGTTCAGAAATGCACAACAATTAGAGCTGACAGATGAAAAGCTAGCAGTTGGAAATAACGTGAGGCCACATGCCATTCACCACTGCATCAGATGTCTTGAGGCTGCATCCTAAGATGGCGTGAGGCTACACGCCATCTGTAATTGGACTGCACTCGAGAGCCCAATCGGTGCATGCCAATGTTGCTACTGAATGGCATGTGGCCTCATGCCATTTTCTACTTGGCCTAAAAGACTTACCATTTGAAGCCGAATGGAGGCGTGACAATCGAGGCCGGACTCGCTGGCGAATGTGCACTGTGTGTGCAGCGGATCGTAGCAGCAAGGCTACTCTGCCACTTACAGTTGGAGAGTGGCGCTGAAATCTCCCGGGACGCCAAGTGGGCTGCGTGTGGGTGGCAGAGTGGGCGGCGGAGTTGGCGGCGAAGTTACAAACTGGGTGTGTCTTGAAGTGGACGCCGATGCACACGAGCGCGATGCGAGCGCGAGTGTGATGCAAGCGTGAGTGGACGCCGATGCACACGAGAAACCTATAGAGAAGGTAGATGAGCACGAATGTGAGCGTGATCGCGAGTGGGAGCACGATGCGAGCGCGAGTGTGCGAGCGCGAGTATGATGCAAAACCTAACCTCACACGCGCGAAATGTCACGACGGTTGGTAATCCCGCAACGTCATCATTCCTCGGACTTGGGCGCCACCATTAATTTCTGGATCGCCGCGCGCATGCATGCACGTGAAATCCAAAAGAAATCCGCAACGTCATCATTCCTCGGACTGCATGCACGCGAAATCCAAAAGAAAGATCATGATTGGGATATCATTTAATACCCTTGCTATATTTATACCATGCATGATTGGATATTCCAAAGCATCTTGTATTTCCAAAAATGCCAGATGTTCAGCTAAATAAAGAATGGTATACAATGTCCTTCTTGATGATCTTGCAAAGAAGCATCTCGATCAGACACCACATGAGACCACACGAGCCTTACAATGTTTCAGGGGCATTTGCCATAGATCTGACCGTTATTTTGCTCCAAGATTCTACAGTTTGGTGTGCATTGACCTTTCCATCGACATTGCAAAGGGACATCACAATCAAATGCGGGATCACAAGAAACCAACTTCACTAACTCTGGTTTCACCAAGATCTACGTAAGGAGTTATGAAATGAAAGGACCCTCTTTATTGAAATGTGTTTATGGTCCTAGGGGCATTGTGACATATCAAAGGATTTTGCATCAAGTTCTGTATTTGCATGTTTATCAAGCTACTGAATTGCTAAACCCTAAACCCTCCCTAAATATGTGGCAAATGCTGCGTGAAGAAAGATGCCCTTTCTGGGCAAATGCTGTAAGAGGCAGATGCCGAGCAGATGTATTTTAGGCTAGCAAAGGGGACAAACGAAAGCTAGCTATAAACATGACGGGATGCAAATAGATTACTAGGCTGGTCCTGCGAAAATCAAAAACCATAATTGAAAACATTGAAAATGCAAAAAGAAAGGTTTATAATATTTTTGAATTTTTAAGCAACCAAAGGAATGTAAGTAGGGCATATGTTTGTAAGTTTAAAAATGCCTCAACCACTTAAATTCCCAAGTAAATAAAGCTGTTTCTATTTTTGGTACAGGTAAACTTTATAGCATGTGGGTTCATGCAATTTTGAACCCAAAAATGCACCAAAAAATGCTCGACTAGCATTATTCTTTGAATGGTGTGTGGCCTTATATTGCCATAAATGGACGTACATACACAGCATAATTATTCCTTTACACGGCGAATAATCTTGGCGCGGATCGCTGACATGGCATGGCAAAGTTCGAATCACTGACATGGCATAGCTGGATCGAGGCAAGGACATGATGTAACAAAGTTCAATGTCCGATAGCAAAGTCTAGAAGCTACTCAGTTTGAAATTTGTCAGAGGAATCATAAGATCTGGTTTGTTAGAGGATTTGATGTGACGTTCAAGCGTGTGTTATTTTTGAATTCTCGAACTCATTCCTAGGTCTATCATTTTTGTGCGCCGTGTTCTTGGTTCTGCTGAGCGCAGTGAGCGCTGCTTGTGTAAGCGGCGTTGTGAGCTGTGGTTTATGCGTCTACAAGCGGTTGCGGCATTGCGAGCGCCATTGCGAGCGGCAGTTTATGCGAGTGGCAGTTTGTGCGAGCGGCGCTACGAGAAGTTGCGGTGGTGCGAGCAGCGCTATGGTACCACTAATGGTATGAGGGCTCATGCCATCTTGGGGCTTGCAAGTTCATCACTAGCATATTGCCAATAGTTTCTTTACTTGCCTGTAGCTGTGTGTTTATCAAGATGGCATGAGGGCTCATGCCAATTTTGTGAATGTGAAATTTCACGTGGGTGTCAATAGCATGTTTGAATAATGGCATGTGGCCTCATGCTATTGAGGTTGTTTAGTATGTTATGATTTAGGCCATTCTCCAATCATTTTTTGTATGGTCTTAACTTCTTTTCTGCACTTTCAGAATGGCCTCTGCAAGTGCGACGCATGTTCCCTTCGTGGATCTTAAGAACCGTGCTACATGGATTTAGGCAAAGGTGTTTCTACACAACCCCGAGGGGGAGGTGGTAGCTGAGGGCTTAGCCACAGTTGTCGATCCAAAAGATGCGGTTGCTAATCAAGAATTGGGCTGGGATGATATTGGAGTTGCGATTTTAGAGGTTGTTGACACAGAAGAAAACAGTCTGACTATTGGAAGCATTGTGCGGTGGAAATTGAGGCACTTAGTGTTTGAGAATGTGAAGGATTCACAATCAAACACCACTACAACTGATGACAGAACATCTCTTCATGGGAAAAGAAAGTACACCTTCCTAAAGCGCAGCCAAAGGGATCTGAGCAACGAACCGAAAAGGCAGAAAATGGCGATGGAGGTTTGAATGGTCTCGACAGTTGCTTGTTGCAAGAGGAGGTGCTGTCAACATGCTGATTGGGATGCTATTGAAGAGGAAAGAGCAAGATACAAGACATTGTCCTGGAAGGCAGCTCGCAATTTTGTGTATAAGGCATTACGGTCATCTGTTGATGCTTCAGAACATCAGGTGGGGGGCATGGTCTTCCAGAGGGGTTTGGTCTGCATGAAGGCATGGAGAATCATTTATGGAGTCCCTCGAACCACATTCTACAGAATCAAAACTGAGTTCGAGGAACAAAAGGTTCAACAGGCAGTCCATGGGAACGATGGTACTCACAAAACCAGGGGTCACGTTATATATGGAGAGGCAATCTTCAAGAGGTTTGTCGAGACATGTAGCGAGCAGCAACCACATAAAACTCGCCTCTTGGAAGATGGAACTCGAGACACCCAATGAGTTCTCCCTTCCATGTATACCAAGGGGGCCATATTGGAAGATGTGAATCGGGAACTCCAGACTAGCAATGCCTCTTGCTACACCTTCACAATTAGATTCGTTAGAAAAAGATAACATTGAATAATATCTAAATGTTCTCACCATTAAGTTATATGTCTAGCTAATAGGAATGACGTTCATCTTGGAAAGCTCACCACACGCTCAATGAACAAACAAATAGTGTGTGTGCGCATGCCATCGCTCTTCTTTAGCTTCAGATTCGGCTTGTTCACCTTGACAATGAGATTTATTATACAACCAGATGGACTCAGTCTGGACACAAAGTCACCGCGCTAGTCACCATGCCCCAGATATGTCTAGCCCCTGGACAAAAAACATATAATTTCACGTCATTTTCAAATACTTGAAAATTTGTACCTAGTCCCATTTTACTGAATAAATCCCACTTTAACGAAATAGAGCTTCTACCAAAGTTGCTCGTGTAATGAGTAACTTTGAGTTAGGGACTGGATCACATACCTCAGTTTGGACTTCACCCAACTTGATGGCCATATTGGCTCTGGCCTTCTTTGGGTAGGGACATTCCCTCGAAAAGTGTTCCGCTTCACCGCAGTTGTAGCATATGTTGTTTCCCACGCTGCTATACAACTTGACCTTTTTATCCATGGGTTTGTCTCTTTTCGCTTGACTCCCCCACGTACTTGCTCGCTGGCCACCGGATTTGCCTTTCTGCCCCCCCCCCCCCCTTGGGAGACGCACGCTTTGGGCTTTCACCTCTTGACCCGTATTAGTACTCGGACTTAGTCTCTGGCTCGATCTTGGACTCGATCTCGGATCCGACTTCGGATTCGGTCTCAGACTCGATCTCGGACTCGATCTCGGACCCGATCTTAGACCCGACCTCGGACTTGATCTCGGACTCAGTCTTGGACCCGATTTCGGATCTCGGACTCCGTCTCAAGCTCGGTCTCGAACTCGGTCTCCGAGTCGATCTCGAACTCGATTCCGGACTCTATCTCGAGCTTGGTCTTAGAGTCGGTCTTGGACTCGATCTTAGACTTGGTCCCATCCGATGAACTCTTTATCATTTTGGTCATGCTTTCAGGGCTCCTTTAGCCTACGACACCTCGGTGAGTTGGTTCCTTACACCAACCCAATAACCTAAAGATAATTAACCCTAAGTATCCCAAAACTCTTTAAAAATTGAAAAAAGGGGTGCATTCTTGTTCATAGACCCTTTCCCTCTATATTTAACCTTTATAGATCATCTCTCAAGTCATTCATTTTAGTTGCTTATAAATACGTGGTTTATCTAAGGGGCTCCTTGCTCAATGGAAAGGATCGTATTAAGTGTTGCCGTAAGTTGGACCACAAGTTTATAAAGTTCGGTATGATATAGGCTGATCCTTCAGAAATTATACATATGAAGTGGTTGAAACACTTCATACAAAGGGATTAGGAATAATTGACATGACCTTTAAATTCACTGATGTTTCCTCCTGATGTTCTTCCAAATCCCAACCCATCCACGAGAGAACCCTGACAATCTTCCATCATTTTGAGAAGAGGGATGATGTGAGGTCTAAATGTATAGCTATGATTGTAGCGTACATGGTTTTTACCCTTCATCCTATGGTGATTTACCATAGGATAACCATGAAGTGAAACTTAAACCCTCTATGTGCCACGTGTTATATGCCACATGCTTAAAGAACAGTGGTGTAGAATCCGAATTTCAGAGCTTTGGGCCACTAAATGAAAGAATGGAGTCAAACTCCTAAGTATAGAGCCAAGGAGCAAAGGAACTGGAGTACAGAGTGACTCTTAAGCATTCAACCCAAGGAACGACTTGAAACAGTTCTAGAACATCCAGCATCCCAATGCTAGAACCAACATGCAAAATGAAGCCAAACAGAGTCTGGCGCTATTTCAGCATACCGGTGGCCTAATGTGAAGATATAGATACTCCACTAACTAGCATAGTATAGAACTTGGGCTTAGACCCAAGCCAAACGCAAAACAAGGATAGGCACGCAAGCAGGAGTTAGAATATGCCTCAAGTTGGTCGGCCATACCCAACTTACCCATTATCCCTACCATACATTTGGAACCCCTCTAGGAAATAAAAGATGGTTGATTAAAGTTTAAATATAAAGTGAAAAAAAGCCTATGGAAAAAAGTGCACCCCTTTTTTTATTAGTTAAATATCTTAGAATATTTAGAGTTAAACATCTTTTGGTTTAAATAATACTAAGTTGGATGATCTTCTAGGAATTCCAAATTTGGGAGTTTACATTTTATATCAAAACAAATCTCAAGTCATATTTTGTTTAATTGAACACTTGGTTGCTTTAGCTAGGTTAAATCTAAAGGGTAAGTGTAAGCTTCTGAATTTGGACTTCCCGGAAGGTCACCCCCAATACTATTCAAACCCAAGGATGCTTAACCCCAATTATCCCAAAACTTTTAACCGATTGAAAAAAGGGGTATACTCTTGTTTGTGGGCCCTTTCCCTTTATATTTAAACCCTATAGATCATCTCTCAAGTCGTTCTTTTTGGTTGCTTACAGTAGGGTGTCAAGAGAGTAAGAGTCTTAACTTCCCCAAATTTTCAGATTTTAAAGAAACAAAACTATACTTTGTTTTTCAATTGAAAAATTTAAGAGATTATTGTAAGTTCTTAGATTTGAACTTTCAAATAAATCATCCAGCCCAGTACTATTCAAACCTATGGATGTAATGTTAAATATTTCAAGAAGTTTAACTAATTAAAAAAAGAGGTGCACTTTTGTTCATAGGCCCTTTCCCTCTATATTTAAACTTTAATAAATTGTTTCTCAAGTTATTCTCTTTAGTAATTTATAATTTATTATGTTTTTTTGCATTATGAATAGAAGTTGAGTGCCGTAACTCTTCTACTAAATATTAATCTCAACATGTAGTGTGATGCCCTTAGCTAACCAATAGAGTTAGACTTGAGAACTTTATGATACCAAATGTAAGCTCTTGGATTTAGACTTTCTGGAAAATCATCTAGCATAATAATCATACATACTAATAACTTAATACAACTAATATATAAGGCATGACAGCGACGGTGTTTGGTAAACATAATAATGGGGGTATTTAGTGGACATGTTAAATTCTTATATAGAAATATTGAATGAGTAGTGCTCAATACACAAAATAGAGAAAAAGAGAACTAAAAGCCTAAGCTAAGTATGCTCAACTAGAAATATATAAGAGTTCCTATCTTATTTTTATCTGGCTAAGTATAGATATTAAGCCAAATTTAATACACTTAAACAAGAGAAACCAACAAAAGGAATCAACAATATTAATCTTCTACTATTGTGGTAGTAAAGAGAGAATGTTTGAAAAGATTCACTAATATGTAACTTTTGATATTTGTAGTTATATTCATGCCAAAAAAAGAGTAAAAAACATTCTTTTGTTTAAGACACATTTATATTTTTCTTTTTATTTTCTTGTGCAATTTAAGAAAATGAAAAACTCTACTAACAATCTCTAAAGCAATGAAATTCCTTGTTAATGTCAAATACCCACTCAAGTTTATATATATTGTTTTCCCAAAAACTCAATCCTTAAACATTCTTCAAGAACTAGATTGCATCATCCATATCTCTTTAATTGATATCACAATTATACTCCACTAGTGGGAGATATTAGAACACCAAAAATAGAAGATATTATATAATCATGTTTCATGGAAGTTAGTACTAAGGATGGATGTAACATCAACATACATAATCATGCCCCATAGCATTAAAAACCCAATTCAACAAAGCAATATCAATAACCTGAATTGATTGATTACAATGTGGCATGGTGGAAAAAGAGAATGTAGTAAAGATTGAAAAAGCAAAATAAATCTAATAGCTACAATCTTAGATTTGGTGAAAAACTAATATAAATTTAAATAATCCCAAACATTAAATAAAGCATTATTAAAAAGCTATACTGTTCAAGGACAAATTGCAATGTCCTCACCTCTACCAATGTGATATATGAATGGGTATATTAATTGAGGTCTAAACCCTTACTTATATATATATAAACTCAATCCCAAATGGAAGTAGGGTTATATATATAACATGATAGTGGGGAGGCCTGCCGGCCGTCAGATCTAAGGCCTGGGCTAGGCTCGGTATCCATGGTTGTGGGAAAAATCACATTAATGTTTGGATGGCCAATCAATAATGGGCACATTGGCTGGAAGAGAAGAAACTCATTGGGTGTTGTGAGTGAAAGCTATGAATTAAAGAAGACACATGTTAGTCCAGAAATCACATTGCACCCAAGACAGAAGAAATCTGCCTATTGCCTTGCATCCATTCCCAATAACATGTACTCTTATCATTGTTGAGTGGTGATGAAGGATGATTATGCCGAGAATTGGTGTTGGGCTCATGCCACATAAAGTTTAGGGTTGCCCATAATCATTTGGAATCAACACTTCTATGGCTGTTACATCACAGCCCAATGCTTCTACTTCTGGAATTGACTAACACTAGAATTACTCCAAAGCTTCTAGGATTGATCAAGACCAAGAAAGTAAGTCAGGTGTTGATATTGAACACAATTTTCTTTTTTTCTTGCAATTTCAATGTGACAATCAGGAGGAAGAAATTTTGTGCCAGTCATAGGTGTTATGTCTTGATGGGTTAGCCACACAATCAATAATGGTGGCCACTAATTTGGCCCTAAACCACAGCAATCTAGCCTTTTGTGTATTGTGGACATTTGAGACGTGTTCGTTTGGGTTTGTGGATGCTATCAAGCAGTAAAGCTGGAGCTAGAGCCAGAGATCATGGCGGCCGCAGTTGCGGATGAAAAAGGAGGTGCACCCGAGCAGGCGGAAGCAGAGTGAGATACTCTAAGATATAATCACTAATAATTATTAACGTGGCCAGAACTATCAAAGAGTTTGCAATCCCTATTTTTCTATATATATAAAGTGATAGTGGGGAGGCCCACTAGCTGTTGGATCCCAAGCCCAAGGAAAAATCATGTTGCCATTTTGGTTATGGCAATGTGTTATCGGGGTGCTAATGGCAGAGGTACAATTTTCATCCAATTGCTTCCCAAAGTGCAGCTCTCATTACAATATAATGGTTTCCAGCTCATCCCAAAAGGAACCTCTCTAGTGGGTTGTGGAGCAACTTGCAACACTTGGGCCAAAGATGGATTTGGAAGCATTCTTTTGCCTCTTTGCGTTCAAAATGGAGGAATGCAACTCAACACTGATCTAATCTAGCTTATGCAATGTTTATGGGTAGAGTTTGTAAATTCCAGTATAGGAAATCTGGATTTGAGGAGTTTAAACAACAACCAAGTATAGTAAATGCATTATTATTTAATGATTACAGCTATAATGCAAGAGCCGACCAATAACCACAGCCACCACAGCTTAGTTTTTTTGAAATGTCCAGACACACTAAGTTATAGTTAAGACATTCATGTTCGGTCAAGAGAATATCTTTCAGTTGTGGAGTTAATCAAACAGAAAATATAGTTAAACTCAGCAAACCTTTTGAAATGGCATGAAATTTGCCAACCACCCAGCATTTCTTGAGCAGTTGCTAGCATATATATGGATTTCAAGTTTTTTATAAATTTGTTATTCAGATATGTTTTATAAAATGGATAAAATAACATAAAGTTGTTCTAAATTTAAATATCATAAATAACCTCTTTTACTTAAGAAAATAAAAAAATTGTATCCTTTGAAAAGGTGAGCGGTTCGAATCATGGCTATTTGTGGCATCAAAAGTGGGCAAAGAAAGGGCTCATGGCGAAGGCACGGCAAGCCGTGCTTGTGGTCGCTTAGGTCAGATCAACGCGAGGGGAAAGGTAGAGAGGGATACCGCAGGGATTTGCGGGCGCCGGGGGCGCGCCAGAGAGGAAGCGAAGATGCTCGATGTTTCTCGTGTGCAGAAGGAGCTTGTGGAGATCGAGCGCGATAAGAAGCTGTCAGGCGTGAGCATCCAGGTATTTGACGATGGCCTGAGTAGAATGCGGGGGACAATCACTGGTCCTATCGGCACTCCCTACGAGGGCGGTATCTTCACTGTCGACATTCAGTTACCCTGTAAGTGTAAATTTTTCCTTTCTTCTCAAACTCTTACTTTTTATTTTGTTCTTCTCTAGCTGCGTATCCTTTCGAGCCCCCCAAAATGCAGTTCATCACCAAAGTCTGGTGAGTGAGAGCTCGAGAAAAGAGGAACAAAAAATCTAGTTTTTTTTTTCCTTTGATGCTGATCTTGTCTCCTTTTACTTCGCCCAGGCATCCCAATATCAGCAGCCAAAATGGAGCCATTTGCCTAGACATTCTCAAAGACCAGTGGAGCCCGGCTCTCACCCTCAAGACGGCTCTACTTTCTCTCCAAGCGCTCCTCTCCACGCCCGAGCCGGGTGATCCTCAAGACGCAGTGGTCGCAAAACAGGTAAAGAGCGAAAAAAACGTTTCGTGCTAAAAGTTTTTGCCAACTTGCTTTGTTTGCTTGATCCAGTACTTGCGTGAGTATCCAGTCTTCGAGAGCACTGCGAGATACTGGACTGAATCGTTTGCGAAAAGATCTTCGCTTGGCATGGAAGAAAAGGTACTTGTATACAGTGATGTTTAGCGTAAATTCATAGCTCTCGGTTCTCACAGGTAGCAAAGCTGGTAGAAATGGGCTTCACGGATGAAGTTGCGACTGCTGCCCTCGAGTGCTGCGGTGGAGACGAGAACGCCGCTCTGGAGAAGCTCCTGAGCTGATAAAAAATGAAATTCGTGATTGTTGATAATTTCAACTCCCAAAGCTAACACGAGGAATGATTTATGTTCTAGCATAATCTTTGTTGTCAACAAGCAAGTTTAATATGGTTCTATCCGAATGAAATTCATAGCGTTCCAGCCATGAGAGCAAAACTTTGGGAGATCTCATCCCTCAAGTGTAGCACAACTTACCGAAGCTTGGGACCTTTTGCTATAACCCAAAAATCTGGACAGGCATTGGAAACGCGGCTCCACTTTCAGCCGCCACCGCCGCCGTCTCCAGGGAGATATCAATGCTGCGGTGCTTGAAGCTTCTCGCGATGCTGATCCTTCCCTTCAGCAACGCTGCCGGGTTCTCCTTCGTGCCAGGCTCTCCGGGTCCTGCGCTTGCGTCGCGGCTTAGAAGGATCGGATTTCTAAACGTCAGGATCGTCTGTGACCAGTGCGTGCTTGGAGAGAACGGAGATGTCGTCATTGTAACCGGAGAAACCTTGCAACACCTCTCGGTAAAGCCGACGTCGAACCAAAGTACCACTCCGTAGCACCAGACTGGAGAGGCGGTCCTGGGCTTGAGCTCAAAGTGTGCATGGAAGTCGACGTCGTCGGGCTTCATCGTGAGGATATCGAATTTCTGGCAGGAGGAAGAACAAAGTTAAAAAGTCCTGGAATGCGTCTGCGTGACAATACCTGGATCGAGAAAGAGTCTGTGACGATGTCTTCCTTGTTCACGACGTCTACCACGGGTGCGTTCGCTGCGTGCTCAAGAACTTCGTTCCCGATGCGCTTCATGTTGAAGCCATAGACGTCCTCCCAAAACGGGAGGCTTGTAGCGCCTTTGCCAAATCCTGCTACGAACTGCAAAACCAAGCACACAAAACGCATGAGCGAAGATAAGTTTTGCTGGTTTCAAGCTTTACCATCTCCGCTGTGTCTGGCAAGATTGATCCCCCGGGTTTCAACCATCTGTCCCGTGCATGCAACACCGAGCCAAGCATCGACTCATACAAGAGACCGTAACCCATCCATTCGCTGATGATCACGTCGACGCTGTGAGGACTGATGGATAACTTTCCATCGAGATCTTCGATCATTCCTCCAACAACTTCTATGGTATTACCAGAAGAGCCATCGCTAATAAATCCATTGTCTCTAGCCACCTGAACGAAACAAATCACTATCAGAAAGGCAGAAAAACGAGAGAAAGAATAGCGTTACCTCTCGAGCAACCATAGCCATCTTCTCGCTTCCATCAACAGCTATCACCTTCGACGCGCCGGCCTTCGCCGCAAAGAGACTGCAATGCAAAACAAGCTGTTGCTCTAGACCAAATCACCAGCCAGTTTGTACCTTAAGATCCCGGTTCCACAGCCAATGTCCATCACTAGAGCATTCTCCAGCAAAGGAGGATTGTGTAAAATAGCCTTTTGATAAGCCTCGGTTCTCACCTAGAGTCACAGGCCATCAAGATAAACATTTTAAGAACGAGGAAGCTTACCTTGTCGCCAAGCATCTCCCTGTGAATCCCATACTCGCCATAAGAACTGAAGTACTTGCTGTTAACGCGCAGGATCTCTTCTTTGACAACGTTGTCAAAGCTAACTCTTTTCTTCTTCTCGGCAAGCTTTCCATCACTCGTTGGCAAAGAGCTAGTTGCAAGCTCTCTTATAGCTTCGTCAATGGATCCTTCTCCCGGATCCAAGTTTGCTAGCTCGCTGATGATCTCGTCTCGATCAATGGTACCGTTACCATCCTCTTCGATATCGTCCAAGTCGAAGTTGTAAAGCAACGCATCGTCCTTGAGGAAAGGAGCCAAGTAGAAGTCGTCCTTCCAACGATCAGACCCGGGCAGCGAGCAATGCCGCGTGGAATCGACGTGATCCTGGAATGCCCTCTCGTCCTGGAACTCAGCACCACAGTTCCAACATCTCTCTGCCGCTACCTAAGAAAGACAAAAAGATTTGGAAGAGAATCTAAGCGAGAACCGCAACACCATACCTCAGAGCGTATGAAATTTAGCAGCCGCAAGGCCTGGTAGAAATCCAGACGAGAATGGAGCCGCAGAGCGCCAAAATCGAGGCCGTGTTGCTGCGAGCAGTGACGGAATGCTTGATCGGCGGAGGAGAAGGAAGAGGAGCAAAGCAGACACTTCACGATCGATCCAGCGTCGTCGGCATTCTCTGCCCAGTCCTCCCATCCAGCGCCGTCCTCGTCCTCGCTAGAGCTCATCACGCCAAAACCCTAAAACCAGGGGTTTGGCTTATCTCTCCAAGAGCCCTAAAAACCAGTCGATGGTTTTGGGGAAGAATGCAGCGCCATCGCCATCGCTTCGCTGTGATTTCGGCGCTGCACAGGTCTTTTCGCGGTTCAATCGCTCGTCGCGCCTCACCGGGAAGCGGGCGCTGTGGATCCCAAGAGCTATCAGCGGCGGGAAGAAGAATCACTACGAGATTCTTGGGCTGCACTACAATGCGAGCCCGCTGGAGATCAAGAAAGCGTTCCGGCAGCTTGCGCACAAGGTGAGAGTGCATTGTTTCTTCGTGGTTTCTTTTTTCTTCGTTCTTTCATCTGTTCCTTGGTTCTTGTTTGTTTTTTTTCTGTTCCTCCATTGTTGTAACTGAGCGTTAGTATTGACAATGGCAGGCTGCTGTGTGCAGTACCATCCGGATGTGAACAAGGCCGCGGACGCGGAAGAGATTTTCAAGTCTGTCCGAGTAGCGTATGAGGTGAAGTTCTTTGTGTTTTTTTTTTCCTTCGTGGCCATAGATCCTTCCTTTCTTCCAGGTTTTGTCCAACGAGACTAGCAGAAGAGAATACAATCAAACACTTCATCACCAAAGAACCAGGACAACCAGTTCTCCAGAGGGGACGGACTACAATTCTTTCAGATATGCACGCTCTCAAAGCTATAGATACTATGAACGCGTAAGTGCTTCGTTCGGACTCGCGATACGATGAAAATCACCTTGCTCCTTTTTTCAGGTGGATTTCGATACCAGTGACTACGAGAGAAGGTCCGGACGCTCGTCTCGTAGGAGACGAAAGTTTGAGCCGACTTGGGTGAGGAGGCACAGGACCGGGGCCAGGGACGACGAATTCGATAGCTCAAACATGGCCGAGGAATCACAGGATGACGGAGAAGACTGGCTGGCGGAGTGGCAAAGCTCCCGAAACATGATCTTTCTAGCAACTTGGACGCTGGCAGTGATCTTCTACAGGTTTGGAATCCGGGCAGCTCTGGCAGCTCTTGGCGTCGCGATGTCTTTCCGGACCAAGCTCTCGACGTGGTACAAACTGGCACTCGCAGTAGCATGGCTGATTGGAGGTGGCAGAGGCATGCTCGTGGCTTACTTGGTGATGCAAGCGAGCTCGCTGTGGGGAGGAGCTTGCGACGTTGCCGTCTTCACGCTCGTCTTTGGGATTTGGCTGCGAGGAAGCTTTCTCTCGGGCTACGTCTTTCTGCCACCGCCAGTTCTTTTGCTCGTGGCGATGAAGCTCGTAAGAAGCTCGGGCTTTTGATCGTCACGGGCTTCCTGTGTTTCGATCCTCTGCATGGTTTTTGGATCGAGCTCGTTTTCTTTACGTTATCAGCAATCCGTGACAGATGGTCTTGATCTCTTCTTTAGCCGAGCGAGTGAAGAGTTGCAGGGATTTATCTCAGGCTCGGGATCTATGTAGTTGCTTGAGACAAGGCAACTATCTCAACATTGTCTATCTCGCCAACCTTGTGGTGGAAATGTATGGCAAGTGTGGCAGCGTCGAAGATGCCAAGTACGTGTTTGATCACATTCGAAGACCAAATCTCTTTTCTTGGACCGTAGTGATCGCAGCATATGCCCGTAATGGGCATCCATTACAGGCACGGGAACTGTTTGATCAAATGCCGATGCGAGACCTGGCGTCTTGGAATGCCATGATTCTTGTTTGCGCAGACGCAGCGAATCTTGACGAAGCCATAGCTCTGTTTGAATCTATGCAGGAAAGAGACATTGTTTCATGGAGCACTCTGATCACTGCTTATGCCCGGTTTGGCTATATGGACCAGGCCAAAGCTTTGTTCGATCAAATGCCTCAGAGAAACGTTGTGGCCTGGACTGCCATGGTTGCTGCGTATGCCCAAAACGGGCATCCATACGAAGCGCGGAGAGTTTTCGATGAAATGCCAGAAACCAACTTGGTTTCGTGGAACATAGTTCTGGATGCGTTTGCGGAGAATGGGGAATCGAGCGAAGCAGCTGACATTTTCAGAGCTATGCCCCAGCGAGATGTTGTCTCGTGGAACACTTTGATCGCGGCTTGCGTGAGGAGAGGCCAACTTTTGGAGGCCAAGCGTTTGTTTGATCGAGTTCCGGAGAAGTCAGTGGCGTCCTGGAACTCCATCTTTCAAGCCTGTGCAGTGTTCCAAAACGATAGCGCTGTCGAGCTCTTGAGCTCAATGAGGATGGAAGACGTGCCACCGGACGGCACCACTTTCACTTGGATCCTCAGCTCGTGCAACTCGAGGGGAGATCTGGGGCGAGGATTGAAGCTTTTCTCCTCGATGATCGAGGATCACGGTCTCTCGCCATGCTTGGATCACTACAATTGCGCTTTAAATGCGCTGGGACGAGCTGGTTTGCTGCGACAAGTGCGTCAAGCCGTGGAGGAGATGCCGCTTGGTCCAGATTGTGTCACCTGGAAGACATTGTTACTGGCTGCCTCGAAGCTAGACTATAACATTGGAACTTGGGCTGCAACAAGAGCTCTGGAGTTGAATCCAATGGATGACGCACCCTATGTTTCACTCTCTCAAGACTTCATTAGCTTCTAACAAGCGACTAGGCTCCAGGACCTCGACAAGAGGATGTCCAGCATGGAAATGCTACGCTTGGAACAATTCCGTAAAGATTTTTTTATTGTTAATATTCTTAACCACCATAAAATACAGTTCCTTTTTCAAATATTCTAAATAGAATATTTGAAAAGGTGTTTTAATTTAGGAACCGTATTTTACAAAGTATGTAAACAGTGGAGACCTAAAGGAAGACACATTTCCTTTACGAGAGTTATGGCGTCGTGGTTGCAAGCTTTGTTGAACGTGACGGACTTCTTCACAGTGTGTGAACTCCATGCCAACTGCACATCCGGGAAACGCAAGAAGAGCTTCTTCTGCAAGCAGTGTTTAGTGTCCCTGTGTCAAGAATGCAAAAAGGATCACCGGACTTGCGACTCCCGAAACGCTTTGCAGATCGTAATCTCAGGCCGCCTTACTGCACTCAAGGCGTGTGAGGCGGAGCGCCTCATCGATACGTCGGGGCTGGAGACGTTTACCATCAACGGAGGCCCAATCTTTTATCTCCACGCCAGGCCCCGAGGAATAGAGGTGCAAAACTCGGTACTATGCCGCCACTGCAAGAGGGTGCTGCACGGAGCTCTCTACTGCTCGCTCTACTGCAAGCTCCAGTGTCAAGGGTTCGTCGCGCATCAGCAAGCCCAAGTCGATCAGGGTCAGGAAAAGAACATTCCGTCACCTTTTGGCGAGGTCGCCCCAGATGGTGATGCGCAACCGAGAAGTGAGCTCAACGATCATCAAGCCCGGGTCGTTAAGGTCAAGCCAATGGATCGACCTAGGGCTCCCAAGGCGAAAAAGGCTCCATCCGACAGGAAACGAAAGCAGCCAGAGCAAAGCTCCATTGAGCAAGTTTGTGCGAGGAGGAGAATGGACGAGGCAGTACATGTGTTTAGTGCCCCTTGTAATACTGTCGAGCATGACAAGCGTCAAGGAGCTCCTGCTCTTCAAGGATTTAGAAAGCGGGCAAGGAAAGGTATCCCAATAAGATCACCCATGTTTTGAAATGTTAACTAATTGTATGTGATCTTCATGTCTGCTTTAATTTTTATTTAGATTTGAATCTAATGAAATGGAACTAAGAAATTTCAAGATAAACTTTGTCGACTAAAGGTTATTGCACTTAAAAAAGCTGATGCCCGGTCAACTTTTTGATTGAAAGGCCAAAAGAGTTAGTGAAAACAGGGGAGAGGCAGGCATTTGACCTCAACCAGTTGAGTGGAGCGACGTGGTATCGCTAGCACTCGGTGCACTGCTTGCCTTGAGCTGCTTGATCTCGGCAGCCGAGAGAGCCCGGTTATAAATCCTCAAGCCCGAGAGAGATCCAGTGAAGAAGTCAACGTTGTCCCGGCAGTCACACCCAAGGTAAACCGGGAGATTGGACACCAAGTTCTTCGCTTCGCCGCTGGCCGATCCGGAGAGCTCTCCATCCACGTAGAGAAGACCCTGGTTTCCCTGCCTCACCGCCACGACATGGTGCCACCGATCGTCATTGACGGACGCCGAGGCCGAGAAACGGAATTGGTCGGCGAAGTCGCCGTACACCCAGAAGCTCGGCTTGCCACCCTCAACGTAGAGCTGATACTCGCCATTATAGCCATCGGTTGTCACCTTGCCGCTCCAGCTCCCGGGGCCTCGCTGTTGCATGATCACGCCTTTGGATCTGAAAGACGCGGCGATCTTCACCCATGCAACGAGTGTGAATGGCGTCTTGCCGCACAGCGATGCCCCGCCACCGCAGAAAACTCTCCCCGAGCCCCTGAAAGTGAGGCCGCTACTCGAGCTCCACGACGCGCCGGAGATGGCTCCCGCGGCGTTGCTGGACGAGGAATCCTTGGCGACGCTGCCGCTTCTCTCGTTCATTTCCCACCAGCCGACGAGGCCGTCGGGAGAGCCGGTGGTGGAGGGAGCTTTGGTCGGGTAGTAGACGAACGAGTTAATCGCGCATCGCCCATAGGGGAGACCGTGGTTGCCGCGCTGGATCCTCATGTAGCCATTCTCGCCCCACGAAGTCCCCCAGGAGTTCTTGATGATCCAGTAGTCCTCGCCCTTTTCCGAGCCATAGCCGACGATGAGGACCGCCAGCCGGGGCTTGTCCTCCGAGCAAGGTCCCTTGAAAATGCCCTGCAAGAACGAAGAACAAGTTCTCGACTCACACTCTTTGGATGAATGGAAAGTAGGAACTTACACTCTTGTACTTCTTGAAAGCGTCAGCGTCTCCGTCCACTAGAGCTGTCACTGGCTGCTTGGCTACGCGCTCGACCATCTCGGCGTCGCTGCTGGAACCCCAGACGTTGTCAAAGCTGTCGATAGTGACCACGAGACCATCCTACAAAATAAGATACCATCATCGAGATCATGGATAGCTTTCGATCGAGGCTAACCTTCTTCTTGCAAGAGCCAGAGCTTCCAGTGAAAGGATAGTCCGCCTCCTTGTGCAAGCCGGCACCCTCCTCGAGATAGGGGAAGCTGTTCTGGGGGAAGCCTTTGCTACAACCCGAGTTCCCATAGGCCGTGTCACAGTCGAGGAGCTGCTGGGCCGAGAGGTCCACGAGCTGTCCAGTCGCAATGTAGTGGACTCCTTCCACGGCAGCAGCAGTTGCAAATGCCCAGCTCCCATCTGGAACTCGATCCATGAATCAAACCCATGAGAAACTCTTGTAAGAAGCTCACCTGAGCAGTTGTTTCCAAGGGATTTCACTGGCGTCACAGCACCCCTGGCTCGCCAGTCGATGGACGCTGGAGCAGCAGCGAAAGCTTTCGCCGCAGCAGCGATGAGTACAAGGAGAAGGACTCCACAGGACGATTCCATGCCTGCAATGGATGATCCAAGATATCCACACTGGATTTATACTAGAGCTTCGTATGCCCACGCGAGAAATGTGACCTCTGTCTCCCTTACACAAACAGAGGGAAGAAAAACAAAGCTTTATCTTCCCACGAGAGTCACGAGCTCGGACATTCATGCCTTCGAGAACGATTTGTATCTCCTCACGACTAAAGTTGAAAGTGAAATCTCATTAAAATCCACCTCCCATGATCTTCAGCATGGAAGAGATATGGACGTATAGAAAATTACAACCTTTTTATGTCACAACTATCTGTCAAAACTTTGGAGAGTTGGGGACTTGCTCTAGCTGAGATTGGTGACGCGAAGAAGTGCCTTGACAGGCCTGTGATCGGAACTCCGCAAAGAATCGATTGACTGATAGTTGTCAACATCCAGGCTGATAGAGCTTTCATCTCTAATCTTGATAAGAATTCTATCTGTCCAGGATGGAACCCTTTCCTGATCGTAAACATCACAAGAAATTGTGAGCTGCAAATATCCATAGCAGAAATATTCACAAACCTTGCCACTCGTATCATAGTCGTCCGTTCCAACATCGTACTTGTAAGTTGGCTTAAACTCGAGAGGTCCTTCCACGAATCCATTAAAGACCTCGCCTTTGTCCACTGCGTTGAAGAGCTGATCGCGTTTCCATAGCAGCTGTGATCCACAGGGAAGAAACCATGAAAACCAGAGAGGAAAGATTCTGTATCGTACCTTCTCAAGGTTTTGTTTCACGAACGATTTGACGAGACCTCTGCTGCCTTCGATTCTATAGTTTAGATCTCCGAGCCAGACCACAACGTCGGACTCGTCCATGAAGTTGCTGCCGGGCTGTTCTTGTGAGGTGCTCGGCGGCGAAAAGATCTTCTGCCGGGTTCGCGAGTACTGAACGTGCCTCTCGTTCACCTTCTTCTCGTGAGCTGTGTTTTCGTGTTTAGAAACAGTTTTTGGAAGCAAATTCTTCTTTCTTACCGGCAAAGTGGGACGCAATGAAGAGGAAGGATGAATTGCCGATACAAAAGGACGCGGCTACAGCGCCTTTCTGCCTTCCTACAACTCCACCAAAGCCCTTGAATCGAACTTTATCAACTTTCTTGGCTGTTTGGCCGTGGGAAGCAAGAAAAACAAACAAACTCTCCAGTGAGTTCAGGAAAAAAGAATGAAAAAAAATATTCATTAGCGGAAAAAGTCAGCCAAGCTTACCGGATATGTGATGTTGCAGCCAACATTTCCCGAACACGTAGAGCTGCAGCGAGCCCATCACTGACTTTGCCACAAAGCTGTGCGGAAAAGAGCCACCAAGTCAAAATCCCATCTCTCGAGAAATCAGTTGACATTTGTGTCACTGGAGGAACACACAAATCTAAAGAACCGAAAACATTGCTACGCTATGGCTAGAAATGGGAAAGATCACACTCCCTACGAAAGAAAGAAGCATACCTGTACTGTTTGCCGAGAATGGGATGGAGAACACGCCTCAGCGAAGAAACTGGCGATTCTTGGATCCCAATCACGTATAAGTCGTAGTCACCTCTCCCGTTTTCTAGAAGCTTGGGAAGAGAGTCGTGTGGGATCTGGGAGTCACAGTGTAAGAACAAAAAGGAACATTGAGAGATTCGATGTTCATACCTTGCCATTCATGTTCCAAGTCACGGCATAGATCCGGAGATTGAAGGATGCTGTTGAATCTTCTACTGCCGCGACTGCCGCTGGATGATCATGAATCGGGAGGTGATCGCTCGAGGAGATGGAAGTCTTGCACGAGTGGAAACTATCCAAGGAATTGTCCTCCAGAGGTTGACCCGATACCGCGTCGTTCTCCTCCATGTCTCCAAGCTCCTGGGATTGGACGAGGATCATCCTCGCGTTGTTCCTCGTTGAGGACGAGGCCAGCCTGAGAAGACCACTGTCCCTGAACGAGCCAACGATGTGGTCCTTTCTCGACGATCTCAAGAGCAGTCTCTTGACCAGCCCCTTGAAACGCCTGCGCATGACCAGGCTGGATCGGCGGATCGCGGAACTGGGCTGCTGGGAAACGATGATGGGCTCCCGAATTCCTCCAAAGGGTCGCTGGATCGGCCTCCAAGATCGCAAGAGGAAAGGGATCTCCCTTTGCGAGGTGTCGAGAAGGGAAGATGTGAAGTGATCTCGAAGAACTTTTATCTGCTTGTGTTGTGTGTCACCAGGACAAAGGAAAGATCGATCGCAACGAAAAAGAATAGAAAACGAGCAAGCGCTACGAAACGAGAAACAAGCTTGTGACCAGCTATGGTGTGCGGCCGCAGGAGTTTACAGTGTTTGTGTGGTTCACAAAAAGAAGAAAAACGCGTCGTACATATGGCGCCGTACCGAAAAATTGTCTTTTTTCTTGTTCTGCGAGGCGACTGGATATCCTACTCGGTTGTTTCGTCAGCCCGCGCATCACCAGTTTTGCGTCGTTTCAAAGTTTGGAATGGTCGTGCCTCCTGACTGGACGAGTGTCTTAAAAGAATCAAGCGAATCTTTGGTTTCCTCTACTCTATTCTTACCCGTAAAGTTTCCCGAAAGAGATTGCCTGCTGCTCTGGTTGTCTGTGGGATGGATTGCGTCCATCTTCTTCTTGCATCACTAGGACCCTACAAAGATCTGGAAAGAAAAGGTCAGTCCTCGTGTGCTCTTTGGTGTTCTTCTCGAAAGTCATGAGTCACTTTGGACATCGGCCGACCCTGTGCAGCTGTGATAAAAGTACCCAGACGTCGATGAAGTGGTCATCACCATCAAAACGTCCCAATCGTTGCCTTTGTCGTCCAAATCTGCGAGAGCACTGATCATTTCGACACCCAAATGGAAAAGAAAGGAAGTGAAAACACTCACCTCTTCAAAACTGGCGGCCTGAAGTCGGCGGCCTCACGCGCATCCAAGAAGGAAGAAGGAACCGCGCCTTAACTGGAAGAAAACTTGAGAACGTTTGCGAGAAGCGAGTATCCAGACGAGCAGCCGGGACTGGACTGGATCACACGCAGCGCAGCTCTAGCTCCACGCCTGGCATCGGCTTGGATCTTACAAGAGCTCAGCAAGCTCTGCCATCCCGCTAGGTGTGGAGCCAGGGAAGGCAAGCTGTTTAGCACCTCCTCAGCCTCCTCCAGCCTTCCTGCTCGTCCCAAGATATCCACAATGCAGTTGTAGTGCTCCTGTTCCACTGCCACTCCACGCTCCACCATGACACTAAAGAAGTAGAGTGCCTCGTCCACGAGCCCCGTGTGGGAGCAAGCGTGGAGGATCCGGCAGAACATCACGCTGTCAAGCTTGATCCCTTCCAGATCGACCCTGTAAAACTCCTCGAGAGCCTCCCTTCCAGCTCCGATGAACGAGTAAGCCACCACCACGAAGCTCCAGGAGAGGCTCTCCTGCCGAGGAACCGTCTGGAACAATCTCCTCGCCTCGGATATGTGTCCCTTCTCGGCGTAGGCCACCACCATGATCATCCACGAAACCATGTTTTGGAGCGGCATTGCCTCGAAAGCTTGCATCGCCCTCTTGATATGCCCGAGCTGCGCATAGGCCATGATCGCGCCAACCCACGAAAGAGCGTTGCGTTGCGGCATGGTCTCGAAAACTTCCATGGCCTCGTCGAGTTTTCCAGCCGAGGAGAATCCTTGCAGAAAAACGTTCCAGGAAACGATGCTCCAAGCTGGGATTTTCTCAAACACCACCTTTGCCAGATCCATATACCCGAACTGGGCATACGCTCCAGAGACGGTGTTCCAGGACACCACATTCCTCTGCGTCATTCCATCGAAGAAGATCTTCGCTTCCTCCAGGTTCCCACTCTGGGCATAGACGTCCAGCATCGCGCTCTCGATCACCACGCTCTTCGCAGGAATGCGATCAAAGAGGCCTCGCGCCTCCTCGATTCGTTTCGTCTGCGCGAAGGCCCCGATCAATAGCGAGCACGAAAACTCGCAGTGCTGTGGCATGCGATCGAAAGTCGCGAGCACCGCCCTCCAGTATCGATCGTAAGCATACGCCGAGAGGAGCGTGTCCCAGGAGATAGCGTCCTTCTCAGGCATAGCTATAAAGAAGCTCCTCGCTTCTCTGGAATGCCCAGTCTGGGCATATGCTGCAAGCATCGCATTCGTGGATGATCTCGTCCACTCCGGCATCCTCTCGAAGATCTCTTCGGATTTACTAGCGTCACGCAGCTCCGAGTATGCCGCAAGCATGATCGTCCAGGACACGGCATCCCTCCTCTCCATCAGATCAAACAGCCGCCGCGCATCGCCCAGATTCCCGTCAAGAACATGCGCCTGGACGATCGCGTTCCACGCCACCACATCCCTCTGCGGCATCTCCCGGAAAATCTCTCGCGCTGCCTCCACGAATCCGTTCTGGGCGTAGGCATTCAAGATGATCGTCCAGGAGAAGAGATTCGGCTGCACGATTGCGTCGAAGACGCCGCGCGCTTCTTCCACCATGCCAAGTTTGCCATACATCTCCACCACCAGATTCGCGAGATACCTGTTCTTGATCTGGCCGCTCTGGAGAATCCGACGATGCAGCCATTGCGCCTGGAGGAAATCCCTAACATCGCCACACAGCCGCACCGCCCTCGCGAAGAAATCCACATTCTCAAGAACCCTAAAACATGGGCGCCACATTGGCGCCCAATTAGCATTCCATGTGGCAAACTTCCTTGATCCACGTCACTAAACTGGAATTCCACGTCAACTCAGTTTTACAAGTACGCGCCACATCAGACAACACTTTGCCCTAAACCATGCTCCAATGGCGGTGGGCGTGCGAATGCCTCCCGGGAACTACAACCTCGAGTTCACGGGCGTCACAGACCCCTTGGATCTCACAGATCTCGCGCTCTACGCTCGGATCATCCGATCGTGTGGGGCTTCCAGGGATTTGGCAGCGGCCCGGCGAGCCCACGACAAGATCCTCGCGACCAAGCACAAGAGCAGCCTCTACCTCAACAATCTCCTCATCGAGATGTATGGCAAGTGTGGCAGCATCGAATCCGCGCGCCGCGTCTTCGACGCCATCGAATCCCCGAACGAGTTCTCCTGGGGGATCATCCTCAACGCGAGCGTCCAAAACGGGCATTTGCAAGCGGCCAAGGCCCTGTTCGCTCGGATGCCCGAGCACTCGGTTGTGACTTGCAACACCGTGATCACGGCTCTCGCGGAGAATGGATACCTGGAAAACGCGAGAGATCTCTTCGAGACAATGCCCGACCGAGACATTGTCACCTGGAACTCGATGATCCAGGCGTTTGCTCTTGGTGGGCGATTGGCCGATGCGAAGGAGGTGTTCGATCGGATGCCCCAGCGCGATCTAATCTCGTGGGCGACGATGATCACCGCTTATGCCAACCTTGGGGAGCTCCATGATGCCGTGACGATGTTTGAGAAGGCGCCAGAGGCGAGCGTTATAACCTCAACCTCCATTGTCCAAGCATATGCCCAAGCCGGGCATCTCTCACGGGCTAGAGATGCTTTCGACGCGATGCCGTTCAAAAACATCGTGACGTGGACGACTATGATCGTGTCGTACGCAGAGTACGGGCAGCTAGAGGAATGTAAACGCCTGTTTGAGAAGATGCCAGAGAGAGACATAGTGGCATGGACGGCACTAATGTCATCTTATGCCCAGAATGGGCATATTGAAGAAGCGAAGAAGTTCTTCAATGGAATGCCAGAGAAGAGTCTGGTGGCGTTTAACACAATGATCACTGGATTTGTGTTCTGTGGCGAGCTTGATCAGGCGAGAGAAGTCTTTGACGCAATGCCTGATCGAAACATCGTTTCCTGGACAGCGGTTGTTGCAGCATATGCTCAGACTGGTCATTTGTGGATTGGGCAGAGGCTCTTCGATGAAATGCCAGAACGCAATATCGTGACTTGGAACACCATGATCTACGCCTACGCCGAGAATCGAAAGTCAAGAATCTCGCTGGAGCTCTTCCGAAAGATTGACCAAGAGGGACTAGAGCCCAATCCCACGACAATGCTTGGCGTACTCACGGCGTGCTGCCATATGGGGCTGCTGGACGAGAGCCAAAGCCAGTTTCTATCGATGAAGCCGGACAGATCGATCGAGCCGGGGTCCGAGCACTATTGCTGCATGATCACGCTGCTAGGGACGTCGGGCAAAATCCGGGATGCTGAGGAGCTCGTGGATACAATGCCATTCCAGCCGGATGTGACAATGTGGACGTCGCTGCTTGGCTGCTCCAAGATCCACGGCGATGCGACGCCTGGGGAGAGAGCTGCGAGACAAGCGTCTGGGTTGATCCCAAGAAACTCTTCTCCGTACTTGCTGTTGTCTAGCATGATACAAACCAAGACAGGGTCTTGACTGACGTTGACCAGTCGTGAGTTGACCAGACTTTGCTAACAATCCAATCTCCAAAAACTCCCTACTTGCACAAGGGACACCATTGTAGTTGCAGTGGAACTCAAGGAAGGAGTGACCAGCATCACTTCCAATATCTCTTCTAGCCTCTTAGCAACGTCGCTCATAGTTGGCCTAGGTACACTCCAAACTAAGTTTCACTGCATCGTATAAAGGCTCCAGCTGTGAGGCACTGTCATATCTCTCGAAGAATCGGCTTCTTGCGGGAGAGTAACTCTAGAAGAACCACTCCAAAGCTGTAAACATCGCTCTTGGCTGTGAGGCGGAGAGAGGAACCATACTCGGGATCCAAGTAACCGGGTGTGCCAGCGATTGTGCTGGTTGTTCCACTGGCTTCAGTTTCTTCGAGTGAGCGAAGGCCAAAGTTCGAGTCATGTCGAGAAGGATGTTTGATGATTTCACGTCCCTGTGAATGATGCTTGGTGATGCATACCTGTGAAGATCGAGCTGCCTGTTCAGCGGTTCTTATCAGTCCAATGGTGGCGTTTTGGTTTATATATTTTGAGAAAGAGTTTCTTTGGGCATGAACTCAAAGCTGTCCACCTCACAGTATCCAATCCAGTTCACCAGGCATGAGTGGTGAGCTCTCGCGAGGATCTGCAGTTCATTCTTAAACATTTTCTCTGACCTGATAAATTGGTTTCATCAGGGAGAGATCAACATTGAGTTTAATCAAGTACCTGTTAGACAGCTTCGCTTGCTTGATAGCAACCTCCTGACCATTCTGGAGCATTCCAGCACCCTTGCTTAAAAGCATTTCATCGCTGTAGTTGTTAGTTGCTAGTTGCCTCTCTCAGCTCTGCTGAGGAGATATACAGTATGTCGTTCCTACGTTCTCAATGTTAGCAAGCATTTCTAGCTTCCTCTTTTTCATGTATGTAAAACAAAAAGTAGCCATGACCATGAGCCCAAACGCAACATTATTAACGTGATGATCACACACAATAGCATAAGGGATAGTTTTCTCTGGTTCTTAACCTTGATGAGAAGCCAAAGATGGCTTCCCACACCCACGATCAGTTTCGATCCCACACGGAACAAGCTCAATATCATCACCAGTACACACTGAACACTCCAAGCACACCCCATCTGTTAGCGATGGACACCCATACTTAGAAGTCTGGTATTGATCCTTGCGACACCGACTTAACTTCCCAATACTTGCTTGTATCCTCCCAAGAACTCCTAAACGCCCATCCCGCGTCAACCACAGGTATAATAGTCGCCCAGCTGAAATGGCTGCAAAGGAGACATTTTTTGGAGCTTTGAGCTGATAAACATTGTTTTGTCCACTCCACCTGGTGACTATCCGCTCGTATGCCACACATATGGTAGCATCCTCCAGATACGCTCGAGAATCTAAGAACAGATGGAGCGTAAGTGTACGAAGCATCTATTCCCCAGCAAAGTATATATCTTGTGGAACTTGTTATCCCACATATGGAGTAGCCTCCCGCGAACAGAGATACGAAGGCTCCATTGTCACGATCTGGTTGTGGTATAGGAGACAGATGGCCTCAACAAGTTATCTTCCCATCTTGGGTCAGGCCACAGGAACAATCTATTCCCGATGAGACTGACTCGAATGGCTGGTCACTCATAGGTCAACAGCCCCCAGCAGTTGATTTACTGTCGTCGCTCGGGGTCTCACAACAGTGGCTCTTGCAACAATTCAAGCTTGTAGAGCTCCCGTTTTCTAGAGTAGGTGGTTATTCCGTTTTATTGGAATCTATAAACCACAGAGCAGCCCACATATAAATCCAGATCTTCCGGAGGTAACCAAGAGCTTCTTGTCCGGAGGTATTGCCATTAGTGGTATATATTTTCCTAAGCAGATTGGCTGTAAGGACTTGGCTTGTGAAACACATATGAAACTGATTGTGGCCATAGATCCAAAACCTATCACAGGAGAAAAATGGAGCAAAGTTACTAATGAAACAAATGAAATCTTAGTTAGAGACGCATACACCAAATGGCAGTTCTTGTGAAATTGGCTGAAAAACCTTTAACAGACCCAATACTTTTATTCTAATAAATATGTGAAGAAAACGTTAAAAAGGTTAAAAATTACCGCCATGCCGCCAGCGCTTCCTCTGGCCGGGGTGACGTTTTTTCTGGGCCATTCCTCTAGGAGCGCTCTGGCCAGCGGCTGCCAGCTATGGTTGAGATCGCCGCATCAACGGATAAATCAATGCTAGATCACGCTTCTCGCGCACTAGTGTCATCTTGTGAAGAAGCGAGGTAAGTTTCTCAATGACGCGTGGTTTATATTTGGTGGCGACCTTGAGAAGTGTTCAACGCTCTTCTGAACAGCTATTGTTATGCTCAGACAGGCCATCTGTGGATTGGCCGGAGACTCTTCGATGAAATGCCGGAACGCAATATCGTGAGATGAAACACCATGAGAACATCAAGAATCTGGCTGAAGTCTTCCGATGAGGAGTGATTGGAGGCCAATTCTACGACAATGCTGGGCGTGGTCAAGTATGGGGCTACTGGACGAGAGCCAGGGCCAGTTTCAATCGGTGAAGCCGGACAGATCAATTGAACACTATTGCTGCATGATCACGCTGGGGACGTCCTCGTGCCGTGTGACAATGTGCTGGGCTTCCAAGATCCACGGGGACGCGACGCCAGCTGCGAGATAAGTGTCAACCATACTTGCTGTTGTCTAGCGTGGTATTACTTGCGTTGACTAGTCGACGAATGAGTTGACTTCGTGTCAGTTGACCAGACCGGGAAAACCAGTGCTGGTGAAAAATCTCTCGGTAGACAAAGATACCATATGATTACCATTTGTTAAACGAGAGACACCGTTGTATTTGCAATGGAACTCAAGGAAGAAGGTACTAGAATCATTTCCAATATTTCTTCTAGCCTCTGAGCAACCTCACTCATAGTTGGCCTATCCTTGCCTCTGACCTTGGTACACTCCAAACTAAGTTTCACTGCATTGTATAAAGGCTCCGGCTGTGGAGGCAGTGCCAACTTTTGATCTAGCACGGAGTTCCACTCGCCACGTCCGACGAGATCAAGCACCCAAGCTGCCAAGTCCTGGATATTTCTCGAAGAATCAATCGGCTTCTCACCGGAGAGTAACTCTAGAAGAACCACTCCAAAGCTGTAAACATCGCTCTTGGCTGTGAGGCGGAGAGAGGAACCATACTCGGGATCCAAGTAACCGGGTGTTGTGATGGTTGTTCCACTGGCTTGAGTTTCTTCAAGCGAGCAAAGGCCAAAATTCGAGACGTGAGCATTCCAGTTGTAGTCGAGAAGGATGTTCGATGATTTCACGTCCCTGTGAATGATGCTTGGTGATGCATACCTGTGAAGATATTCAAGGCCTCGGGCAGCCTGTTCAGTGATTCTTATCCGGCTTACCCAGTCCAATGGTGGCGTGTTGGTATATATATTTTGAGAAAGAGTTCCTCTGGGCATGAACTCAAAGACCAAAAGCTTGTCCACCTCACAGTATCCAATCAAATTCACCAGGCATGAGTGGTGAGCTCTCCCGAGAAGATGCAGTTCCTTCTCAAACATTTTCTCCGACCTGTTTTCATCAGTGAGAGGCATACACGGAGTTTAGAAGTTTCAACTACCTGTTAAACAGCTTGGCTTGCTTGATAGCAACCTCCTGACCATTTTGGAGCAGTCCTTTGTAAACATTTCCAGAAGCACTCTTGCTCAAAACCATTTCATCGCTATAGTTGTTGGTCGCCTCTCTCAGCTCTGCCGAGGAGAAATAAAGTATGTCGCTCCTGGAAAAGCTCACAATGTTAGCAAGTGTTTCTAGCTTCCTCTTCTTCATATAAGTAAAATACGAAAACGTAGCCATGACAATGAGCCCAAAAGACAACGTGATGATCAAATACAACAGCACAAGGAAGAGTTTCCTCTGGTTCTTAATATCCCCTTGATGAGAAGCCAAAGATGGCTTCCCACACACACGATCAGTGTTGATCCCACACGGAACAAGCTCAATATCATCACCAGTACACACTGAACACTCCAAGCACACCCGATCTGTTAGCGATGGACACCCATACTTAGAAGTCTGGTATTGATCCTTGCGACACCGGCTTGAGCATATTGCCTGACTAACATGAATGCCAGTGATGTTAACTTCCCAATACTCTTCCTTGTATCCTCCCCAGCAAAGAAGTTCTACACGCCCATCCCGCGTCAAACCACAAGTATAAAAGTCGCCAGCTGAAATGGCTGTGAATGAGACATTCTTTGGAGCTCTAAGCTGATAAACATTGTTTTGTCCCCAGCACACCACTTGGTGATTATCCGCTCTAATGCCACACATATGATAGCGTCCTCCGGTTACGCTAGAGAATTGAAAAACAGATGGAGCATAAGTGTAAGAAGCATCTTCCCCCCAGCAAAGTATATCCCTTGTGGAGCTCTCTATCCCACATATGGAGTAACCTCCCGCGAATAGAGATACAAAGGTTCCATTGCCTCGATCTGGTTGTGGTATAGCATCAGAGAGATGACCCCAACAAGTAATATTTCCATCTTGGGTCAGGCCACAGGAAAAATCTATTCCCGATGAGACTGACACGAATGGCTGGTCTGGAGATTTGTAGATGAATATACCCCAGCAGTTGATTTTACTGTCGTCACTCTGGATCGCACAACAGTGGCTCCTGCCACAATTCAAGCTTGTAAAGCTTATGTTTTCTAGAGACTGTGGCAATTCTATGTCACCCCAGCATATTGGAAACTGTGAACCATAAAGCAGCCCACATACAAACCCAGATCCTCCTGAAATAGCCAAGAGCTTCTTGTCTTTAGGTACTCCTACTGGCGATCTAAATTTTCCCAAGTATATTGGTTGTAAGGAATTTGCTTGTAAAACACAAATGGCATAATCACCTACATCTATGTAAGGAAAGCCAGTCCACATAGAACTGATTGTGGCCATAGATCCAAAACCTATCACAGGAGAAAACTGTAGTACAATCACTATTGAAGCAAATGAAAATCCCATAGAGAAATATACAAGCAGGAATTAAGAGATACATATTTGCTCAAATCATGCCATTGCGTAATAAGCTAAGTATTGACTGAAAAACCTAAATCCAGCTCATTGTAATCTGTCAATTTTAAAAAATAATTGTCGTATTTTTCTTTAGCTTTTGATATATATCACGAATGAATTAAAGTATAAACCAATTACCATATAATATTATTTTCAGAATAACGAGAAAACATAATTACTATGTAGTCATTAAACCGTGAGCACTGTAAACTACAATTATAAATAATAGGGTTTTGTTAGCCCTCAGATTAAATTACAAGTTTTTAATTTTTAAAAACTATTTATGCTACTTTAATGAATCTCATATTAGACATACTAACTCTAACTTTCAAAAACTATATTCTTATGATTGAAATGTCTAGAATATTCTTGGATATTTTAGGATATTCTACCATATTTGTAATTATAATTTATAAAGATTTTTATAATTCATAAAATTTATAGTTTTTTCGTGTTAATCGTTATAAATTATAAATATGTTTATAATAATATATTCTGATTGATCACTTGAATTAATAAATAATACTAAACATGAATAACACTACAATTAAACAAAACAAGCAATAACAAATATCTTAAATTAATTAAAATAGTTCTAGTATTCTAAATTTTTTTAATATTGATAAATGTTTGACTTTTAGTTTGCTTAAGCAAACCTGTAAGATGGTAATGGATATACCTAGAATATTCTTGGATATTCTAGGATATTCTACCATCTAACGGTTGTTATTCATTTAGATTAATCTTGTATTTATAATTTATAATATATTCTTTTTTATTCTATCATCTAGTGGTTGATATGCAATAAGATTAATCTTGTGTTTATAAATTATAAACATGCTTATAATTATAACCCTTTTTTGATCAATTGGATTAATAAGTAAGAATAACATTACTATTAAGCAAACCAAATATTGCTACATGCAATGCATCACAATTTATTTTAGATATTGTATGATTTTTTTAACAAAATAATCATATTTAACTTCATCATCCATTCTATTGAATGAATTTCTTACAGCTTGTTATTATTTTTGTTTTTGGTGTAGTGGCTTTGAATGAAGTATGTTGTTATATATGTATAAATTACTTATGGTTTTTATAGTTTTGAGGCAAGTTGTGACAGGTATTCTAAAGCTGTGAAAGGCATTACTTTAATAGTAAAATGCTATTCAGCTTAAAGTGCTTTCGAGACAAAGTAATATTCATTCATTCATTCATATACTATATACTGTTTACAAAGTCTTATAGAACCCCCAAAACCAATGGGTTCAAATATGGTGACAATCATGGCCCTTCATCATCCAATCTCGGGCTTCATCCCTTGCCCTTCATGCTTCAGTTGGTGTTGCCATGTATTAATGGAGGAACATTTACTTGTTAACAATGTCTATGATCTTTTGTCAAAAGTAAGCAGGAAAGATTACATTACTGGTATATATAATTTTTGATTTAGACAATTATTAGAAGAGCTACCTACCAATTACAATTGATCCCAAAACACTATCTTCTTATTCGTGTAATTTCTACTCTTCTTGCTCGATGGTGCAACTTTATCATGGTTTTCTCCTCTCCTAGAGAAGAGCATGAAAGGGGTCGTGGTTCCAGCACCCCAACTCCCTTGGCCTATACTCCAAGCCTCCAGCCGAGACTTCATCTTGCCTGCTTGTCAAAGATCACGTCCCTGCATTTGTCAAATGCTCCAATGTTGTTCTTTTACTACTTTTTGATTGATGTTTAGAGAGCTTCTGGGCAGAGCGTTTAGACAGCAATCCAGGAAAAGGAAGACGGGCTCGCAAGCTCTCGAGGGCAGTGTCGCCTTCTACGCATTGTTGCTTCGATCATGCGGAGATTCGCACAACTTGGAGCGTGGGAAGCAAGCGCACGCCTGGATTCAAGACAGCATCTACAAGAGAAACCTGTATCTCGCGAACCTGGTGATTGAGATGTATGGAAAATGTGGAAGTGTGGAGGACGCAAGAGTGGAGTTTGATCGCCTGAGCAATCCCAATGTCTTCTCGTGGACGATGATTGTATCAGCCTATGCCCAAAACGGGTATATCGACGAAGCTCGGAAACTGTTTGAGCTGATGCCAGACAAGGATCTTGTATCGTGGAATATGATGCTGGGCGCTTACGTTTTGAGGCTCGACGTTGATGCATCTAAGGAAATGTTTGATCGGATTCCAAATCCAAACATGGTGTCTTGGAACGCAATGGTGACAGTGTATGCCCAAACCGGGCATCTCTCAGAATCCAAGCGCGTGTTTGACGAAATGCCCGGGCAAGATCTCGTGTCGTGGAACACGATGCTTCAGGCATACGCTGATCACGCCAAGCTAGAAGAATTTCTGCTCATGTTTGCAAAGATCCCACACACAGACGCAGTCTCATGGACAGCGATGATCATCGTTCACGCGAGCTGCGTTTCAGTGGATGCTGCAAGGCGTGTTTTTGATCGAATTCCTGAGCGCGACGTAGTTGCCTGGACCGTCATGCTCCAGGTCTACAGTGACAATGCCCAGCCCCGCGAGGCCGAGAGCCTGTTTGTGAGCATGCCCGGCAAAGACGCTGTGGCGTGGAACGCCATGGTCACGGCTTATGCTAATGGCGGGGATTTGCTCAAAGTGAGAGCTCTGTTTGATTCCATGCCAGCGAGAAATCTCACGTCCTGGAACGCTATCATTGCGGCTTTTTCCCAAGTTGGCGCTGCAGAGGACGCGATTGAAACCTTCACCAAGATGCCAAGACGAAACTCGCTATCATGGAACGCGACGATTCAAGCATTTGTCGCAAGTGGAAATTTGCAGCAGTCAGTAGTAGCGTTTCAAAAGATGCCCCAGCATGACATCTTTTCGTGGACATGCATGGTCACTGCCTACGTCCATAGCGGGAATATGCGGGAAGCAAGACATTTGTTTCAAGTGATGCCGCTGCAAAACGTTGTGTCCTGGAACGTAATGATCGCTGGGTATGCCCGGGCTGGGGATCTTCATGAAGCTCGAGCGCTCTTTGACGAGCTCGCACCGCACAGCCGGAGCTCCTTGTCTTGGACAGCCATGGTCCACGCTTACGCCAACACAGGCCATGGCGAGCTCGCGATCCATCACTACAGACTTATGGAGCTCCAAGGCTTTGCTCCCGACGCTGTGACAACTCTGGGGATTCTCACTGCTTGCAGCCGCGCGGGTCTCGTGGATCAAGCCAGAGACCACTTTGGAATGCTGGGGAATCCCTTGCCGGAGCACTACTACTGCATGATCGACGTGCTGGCACGAGGAGCGCACCTGGAGCAAGCGGAGGAACTCATGAACACAATGCCATTCGTCCCGGATTTGTCCGCTTGGACAACTCTGCTGGGTTCTTCCAAGACTCAGGGAGACGTTGGAAAGGGCGCCACGGCCGCCGCCCAAGCGCTCCTGCTGGATCCGGCCTCCCAGGCTCCATACTTCCTGCTGTCGAATCTGTACATAGAGCAAAACCAGTCGTTGACCAAGTCAGTGGTTGTCAACAGATGCTGACTCTTCTAGACTAGTCAAAGCAATCAGCACTACTTGCGGCTACACTCCAGTGTCGCTGTCAATCTTGTCGTGGTTGACAGGACTTTAGCCAGGACGGAAAAAGGACGCAATTCGATCGGATATGGTGCCTGCCTGGATGAGAATTTGTGTGTTCTATGGTTTTTGTGCTTAAGATCATCCCTTCTTTGTAGGGCTTGTTCCTCTTTTTTCTCTTGATTTCTCTTCCTCTCGTTTGCTGCGAATCATTCAAAGTTGGCATCCGTATGCACAGGAACCTTTTTAAAAAGAAGAGTACATCTACACTCCAGCCAGCAAAATCATACAGTCATTTTTGTTGTTGTAAGGATGGTGGCGGTGGTGGCAGTAGTGAGTGAAGCTAGCTAGCTATCAAAGTTTGTAACCTTTTGATCGATCAATTCCATAGCCGAGAAAAAAATCGATGCATTATTTCAGTCTGTGACAAGAAAAATCACCTCGGGTGGAGCCCGACGAATAAAAATACGTGGCAGATCGTGACTGGTTCTTGGGACTGGGGATCTCGTGGCCCCAAGACAGCGACTATAACTTGTTAGAGAGGGCTCTAGGCCGGAAGCCATAGCCGAGCTCGTAGTGAGTGTCTGATTTGGAAGCGCAAGAAGTTCAATCCTCCCTATCGATCGAAAATGTCTTGCGGATCATGCAACTGCTGCCCGAAGTGTGGCTGCAAGGCCAGCTGCTCGTAAGTGATTGACGTCTCATTCTTGTCAAACTTCTTCCTCGATTGAGAGGAACCTTTTGTTTTCTAGCTCTTGTTTCTCTCGCTCTCTCGGATCACATCCTTGTTACTCCTGTTCCATTCCAGGACTTCTAGTCACAATCACAAACAGAGTTTCTTAAAAGGGCAATCGAATTAACTCGAGCTGTGACTTGCAGATGCGGCAAGAGGATCGCTGATGCTGCGTTCCTGAGCACCGCCGGAGACTTCAGGTGAAACTCTCGCGAATCTCTCCATGCATCCCTCACTGAAAAGGTGATTTGCTCTCGCAGCGGTGCGAACTTTGCCGCCCCGGTTGGAGTGGCAACCTGTGACAAGTGCGCCCAAACCGGGGTTTGCACCTGCGGGAAGAACCGCGTGGAGGGCGTGGACACTTGCGACAAGTGCGCTCAAACCGGGGTTTGCACTTGCGGCAAGAACCGCACCGTGGGTACCGATACCTGCGACAAGTGCGCACAGACGGGCGTGTGCACTTGCGGCAAGAACTAAGGAGAAGATCGCTCATGGAATTGAAAGATTACTATGGCTATATGGAGGCGTGTGTTTGCTTGGCGTGTAGATCCTCACGCCGGCGCTAAAGCACAGGTCTTCCTCTCCTATGGTTGTAACACTTGATAATAACTTTGGTGGAAAATTTGTAGCTGTTACATGGATGGGTGATCGCTTGGCTTTGCTTGGATTTTAAGTGAGTGTCCGGTTTGCTCGTTCTTGGATAAATGCGCTATCATGGATCTTTGCTCACACTGGTTATCACTTGAGCTTCGCTCACACTGACGTAAAAGCTTGACTTTTAAGAAAAAGAGTGAGCGTGCACGCTCGCCATCATCTATGCTGTAGGTGGAGACGCAAGGTTAAAAAATCTAGCGTTTCTTATTAGAACTCTCCAGAAGGAAGAAAAAATTGTTTTGAGAATGTAACTTTCGTACAACCAGAAAACACCCAAACTTGATTAGTACAAACAAATCGCTTACCAGTAGATGAGCTTGATCTTGAACAGGACGATGAAAGTGTCCCCATCGATCGAGTGCGTCGTGATCGTGGCGATGCCGCGAGCCATCTCAAAGTCGCCCGTCCCGCCCACGACGCTGATATCCCGCGATGGCGCCAAGATTACGTCCGCGCCCATGAAGTTGATCGTCCCGTTGTACTCGCCCGTCTCGATGAGCGCCGAGAAGAGGAGCAGAGCGTTGAACGCCACCCCGGCCTGGGTGTGGTCGTAAATGTAGACGCCCTGACCCTTTCCCACGATCTTGGAGCTCGCCAGCGACGGCCCATCCGTGAGTGAATCGTTGAAGACGATGATCTTGCCAAAGCCGAGGCCCGTGAGGTTGTGGTGTGGTCCGGCCACCTCCACCGCCGTGTCCGTCCATGGATGGGTCTTGTTCTGGAGCGTGTCGTGCATGTAGAAGCTCACGGACGATGGGCGCTTGGGCTCCTGCGAGGCCGAGCTCACCATCACCACCACTGCCAAGACGATGAAAGGAGCAGCAAATGCCCGACGAGAATTCGATCTCTCCATTTGAAGATCACGAAAGAACACAATTGGAGTAAATTAAGAACAGAAGTAGAGAGAGTTGAATCGATCACGAAAGAACAGTAGAGATATAGTCCAATCTTTCTTCCCCTTCTTCCGTTATCTATAGATCCAGCAGGCTCAAGCTTCAGGATTTTAAATCCGGGGGTGATAATGTGCGTTGGGCGGCAACACAACAGCCCTGCTGTGCAAACAAAGTCAACATGATTGCCCTGACCCTCGCTGACCAAGTCAATCAAGGTCCCGTGCCACGCCTGCCCTAGTCAACTTTCATGGACTTGATCAGCCTTCAGCTATATCCTGAATATGCGGCCTAGGCACCCCGCCACGTGGCGTTCATTGGCGCGTCTTATCGTCCTCTTGCGGTGGGCGCGCCAGCCTTCTCTCCTCTCCCTCCACTTTCTATCTGGCCCTGGAGAGGATTCCCGTGTGTGGTTCGCGGCATCCCTCTCTCCAAGTATTTATCTATACCCATCTCCCAAGAGCCCTACATTGCTCTTGGCTTTGCTCTCTCCCCCTCCCTATCTCGAGCTCCCAATCCTCTAATCCACCATGGTGACGGGGGCAGCATCGTCCGCCGTGATCCCAATGGCCGCGCTCTCCACCCCGGTGGCTCCCAAGGTCCCCGGATTCACAGGTCTCAAGGCCACCACGGCTCTCACTGCCAACAAGGGAGGACTCCAATGGAGCCAGAAGACCGTCGCCAATGGGAGCCGTGTGAGCTGCATGCTGGTGAGTAGCCTCTCTCGCGCGCGATCAATCGCTCCACATTCCCAAGCAAGAGAGAGAACTGATCTCCTCCTCCTTGATCCCCTCCCCAGACATGGACGCCTTACAACAATCCCAGGTTTGAGACGCTGTCGTACCTCCCGGATCTCTCAGCCGACCAGATCGCCAAGGAGATCGACTACATGTTGAGGAAGGGATGGTTCCCCTGCCTGGAATTCTCCGACGTAAGCTCCTCTCGCCATCAAACTCCATTGATTTTTGGCAAGAACAAGCACTGAAATCGCGAGGATTCGGTCGAATCTCTGTCTCTCTTTCTCTTTGCAGAAAGGATACGTGTACCGCGAATGCCACAAGAGCCCGGGATGCTACGATGGCCGCTACTGGACCATGTACAAGCTCCCCATGTTTGGCTGCCAAGATTCCGCCCAGGTGTTGAGGGAGATCCAGGAGTGCAGGAGGGAGTTCCCCACTAGCTACATTCGAGTGCTGGGATTCGACAGGGTCAGGCAAGTGCAATGCGCGGGATTCATCGTCTACAAGCCAACCTAGAGCTCTAGAAGCTCCAGCTCCAGCTCCAGCGCGCGAGCCGAGCAAGCTTAATGGATCGATCGACGTCGTCTTTGTGCACACACACATGAATCTCTCCCTCCTCCCCTCCACCTCTCTAAGATAATGTTTTTGTTTCTCCTCTCCCGGGATGCAAGCAATTACCACCACCCTGTGCAAGACGACGGGTTTCTCGAGCATTAAGAATCATATATTTGATGACAGTACTTCATCTTTCTATGCTTCTTTACGTGAGGTTTGAAATTCGAGAGTGTTCCAGACGTGGATGGATTGGGCCTGAGTGGACGAAAGAGCAGGCAGGAAATAATATATAGTTTGGCCGCTGTTTCGTTGCTAATCTGGGCTCTGGATGATTGATAACGATCGAGTGCTTTCTCTGGAATGAAAACAACTCCGGCTACAGCGCTCGTTGAATCGATTCTTGCAAGATAATGTAAACGTTTAGATCGTTGTCGAGCTCGTTACATGGTTGACAAGCACGAGCTCTCAAAGGACGATGTTTCTGGAGCTTCTGGCAAGCCAAAACCTGTAGTAGCAAAGGTTAGATCTTTTTCCAAAAGGAAAAGAACGCTGTGGCTGTGGAGCCTGACAAGAAGGAAAAAAAGAAAAGAGACCTGGAGAGTCTTTCGGTGCGTCCAGCGGCTTTTAAACCACACCATAGGCTCGACAATCCGGCAATGTACATCGTCACTGGACCATATCCTTAGCAGGGAGTAAATCCCAGACGACCGACCTGAAAGTGTTAGCGTTAGTACTCTTGTCTCCGATGAACAAACAAAATTCGGTCTACCGGTAAGCTTTGGTGGTACAAACAAGCTAGACAAACTCGCAGGGCTCTTGAGTCGAGAGTTATCCTAGAGCAAATGCTCGCAAGAAATGAGAGAAAGAGAAAGAAAAGCTCGTACCTGTGTCAAAAATGATATCATCTCCTCGGACTGCTTCTTCTGGAGATCCTGGAGCTCATCTTCTCATCCTTGAAACCGGCCCCGGACATCGATGCGTATGCCGCAAGAGCCTCCTCCACATGTCCGGCATGAAGAAATCCCTCCACGATAATGGCATACGAGGCTCTGTTCGGACAGACTCCCTGAGCCGTGAGTCTGTGCAGCAAGTTAGCAGCATCGTTCACCATCCCGGCCTTGGCATACGCGTCAATCATTGTGTTTAGAAGATGGACGTCGGCTCGGCATCCATACGCTTCCATCTGTGAGAAGTGCTTGCGTGACTCCTCGAGCAAGCCTTTGTGGAGATGCGCGGAGATTAGCGACGTGTAGGTGACGATATTCGGCCTGTGTCCTTCCAGCTGAAGCCTGTGGAATATCAGGAGAGCGTCCGCCACAAGACCAGCTTTGCCGTAGACACTGACGAGCAGGCTGTAGACGAAGAAATCCGGCTGGCACTTGTTCACCACCATCTCCTCGAACATTTCGATCGCTTCCTTGTGCATGGAGCTCCGGCTAAACATCTGTATCAGCGTGGTGTAAGTCACGATGTCCGGAAGAACACCCGCGGCTTTCATGTTGCTGAAAACCTGTAGTCCCCTCTCCGGCTTCCTGGACATGGCGTATGCGGCGATCAAGGCGTTGAACGAGAACAAATCCGGCCGGAGCTCTTGCCGTATCATCTCGCGAATCACTTCCTCCACCTTGTCAATGCTTCCTTCCTTCGTGAACGCGCAGATCACGACGTTGTATGATCGTAACGTGAGCGCCACCCCTCTAGACTTGATCTCCAAGAAGAGCCTGTCGATCGGATAGCCATTCTTTCCACTTCCACTTACAAGAATGTCGTAAGTAACTTCGTCTGGATCGATGCCTTCCGCGAGCATTTGGTGGTAAACATCCCAGGCGTCCTTGGGCCTCTTTGCCTGGTAGTATGCTGCTATCATCGCATTGTATGGACGTAGCTTATCCCAGTCCTGGAGCTTGATCCACTGGAAGAGCTCCTCGGCGTCCTCTATCAATCTAGCCCGGCTCAAAATGCCCAGCACCATGTTGCAAAGGTGTGCCTTTGGAACCAGCCTTCCTTTGCATCTTTGCATCCAGTAGAACACCTCGAGCAGCAGTGCGTGCTTGCCTTGAGCGTCCAGATCCTTGATAACGTTGGCGAGGTCCACTCTGGAAACTTTTCCCAGCCATCCATCGAGGATGGTCGCCACTGGAAGCCCGCCCCCCTCTAGCTGATCGTTGGCGAGGAGCTCGTTTAGAATCTCCGTTTGCTTCTCTCGGCACTGTGCTTCCGTCCATGGCGGAAGTGGAGGGTGTTTGCGAGGTCTGATCGGACCAGTCCACTCCTTCTTCTTTCTTCTTTCGGGAGTTTTTTCTTCGATCACCTGAGTGGAACCATTTGAGCTCGTGGAAGCTATCTCGGCCTCCACGGGAGCTTCCCCGAGCCTAGGCACTTCCAGGCCTTCCAGTGACGATTCCAGTGCTACAAACGTGTTCTCCAGCGAAATCTGGTCCTCGGTGACCAGCAATTCGGCTCCTTTTCTAAATGCCGGAGAGAAAATCCTGAGCCTGCGAGAATGTTGCTGCGAAGAGACGACTACATCCACCCCTCCTCCTCCTCCTCCGGACTGCCATTGGTATGGCCAGCCAAACGCCATTGCGCTCGCCATCAAAATCTCGCAATGCCGCGAATCAGCTTACCGCAGTGCCAGCGCGATCCGAGACAAGAGGCCATTCGCGATGAGTTGTCGAGTCCTGGAATTCGAGCCAATGCGCGCCGGCAAAGAGCGACCGCGAGGATCTATTTGTGAACCCCTCATTTTTTTGTGATAAGACGAGCTAGGGTTTATGGACGAAGAACCCTAAACATGCGTTAATACAACACTTCCACGTGGCTCATATGATCTTCCCTAAATATCTGGAAGATCTTCGCTAGGTTTCTCTCCGGTGTAAGCACTCTAGCTCGCTGATCGATCCCTCTGGCGGTGAAAATTTGAGATGGATCTCGATGAGAAGGCGCGCGCGAGGATGTATCACCTGGCGTGCCATCTCGAGGACGGGTTGCGGCTCCAATCGGGCCCTTTGATCGTTAGATCGGTGAGTGTTTAGGCTGAATTGGATGTGGAAATTGGAATTGGGAATTTCTTCGCAGGAGTGTTCCTCCACCCCCGCATTTTCGGGAAATCGTCGCGATAGCATGCTCATGTTTGCGAGGCAAGGGGCCGAAGCAAGAGGACAATTCATGCGACCTGCCGAGTTAAAACAGGCACGTAGAAAAAAATGCGATGTTCTTCCTTTGTTTCCATTTCCGTTCTATGATTCCGTGAATTTCTTTCTTCAGGTGATACCGGATGGCGAGAGCCGAGCGAGTCTTTCCAAGAACACTAGCAAAATCAGTGGCGACTGTGCCAAAAAAGAAGACGAGGAGTTCTCCAACAGCAAAGTAGTGAAGTCTCGTGAAGATGAAACTCCACTCTTTGCGAGGCCGGCGTCCAAGCATGCGGCACAAATCAAGAGCTCTCGTCCTGTTACCGAGGCTTCAGGTACTTCCATCTGGTTCTTCTCGATCCATAAGTTGCAATGGTCTCTTCCTCCTTTTTTGCACGAAGAAGAAAAACGCGAGACTTCCATCCGAGGCTTTGAGTGGTCTCCTCGCATGGATGTCACGGAGTCTGACTCCGAGCACATTGTGACGGTGGAGCTACCAGGTGTAAACGCCGAAGGAATTCGAGTGGAGATCGACCGTGGAAGGTGATGCTCTTCTCTAAGTTTCTTCTTTCTCATTTCATCGTTTTTCCAAACGCTGGATGGACAGGCTTGTAGTGACTGGATTTCGCTCCAGGGAGTGGTGGTCGAGCTCCCAGTCTTTCACTCAGAGTTCCGAGAGCGACTGCAGGGTTTATCACCGGCGAGATATTTCCTACGGCCCCTACCGCTCGGTGTGGAGTGTGCCCAAGAATGCCAACTTGAATGGAGCCACTGCCGAGTTTATGTAAGAAAGTTTTGGCTCAATTCCTCTCTGATCTAAATGCTCTCTCGTGTGCTTTGCAGCGACGGGTTTTTGCGTGTGATCATTCCGAAGTCTTAAGAGCTTGAGCTCAAGGTTGCTCGCTATAGCTAAGTATCTGTAAATTTGGAGCTAGCTATGCATATAAATAAATAAATAAATAAATAATTAGTGCACTTTGAATGTTTAAATGATTAAATCTTAAGTATATTCTACATACTATATTATTAATCATTCGACAAATAAGTTAATAACCTTTACATAATTCATTCTAGAGTTTCTAATGAAATACGAAGTGGCATTCATGGACAAAGCTTGTCGATTTTGATTTTCAGTTCATGCTTTCTACGAATCACACATCGTTGTTAGTTGAAAGTTGGGTTTGTAGTTTGTAACATCTATGTTCAAACCATGATCACGATTGGCATATGATTGGCGTGATTTTGTAAGCTTTGGCCCTTGCAGGGATCGACAAGCCGTTTATCTTAATCGATCAACCTCAACTTCAGCCGAGTGGAAAAATTAGAGAGTGGGTGTCGAATTGTCACGAGATTCTCGACTAAGATATCTAGCACAAGTAGATTCTGTCCGCTAAGTCCATTGGATCCGTAGATTCCCTCGCGCATGATTGGTACGGGAAGTCAAATGATACAGTCCTGTTTAGTCTTAACCTCGCGGCTAATAACGACCGTGCCACGCAAGCTCCACGCACGTGCCACATCAGCGTCCAGCTAAGCTTTCATGGCATTGTCTACTTAATTTGCGACAAAGCAGCGCTTGAAACGGGCTGGAAGGCTTTCCCCGTGATCTCGTACTTGCGCGCCACACATGAATCCGGCGCTTGGCGCGCTCGAGAAGCTCACGATCTTGTGATCGATCAATAGTGTCGATCCTCCAAAGAGGGGAATTTGTGATCCTGGAGCTCCGGCGATTGGAATGTATCGCCCATGGACGAGGACGAACCGAGGCTCGAGCGGGAGGGGTACGAGGGCAATGGGAGCAATCGATCGCGAGTGTCGCGATACATCAGGGAATGGCAAGCCAGCAGCTCGGCGCTTAAAGCCCTAAGGCTCCATGTCATTCTTCCCGAGTCGCGGTAAGAGCGTTTTCTTGGAAATATTTCTTCCACTCCCGATCGATCGACACCGATCGGTGGAAGGATCACTCACTGAGTGGGCGCGACTCGCAGATGGCATCACTGGTGGACGACCTTCATCCTGGTGTCGGCGGCGTATTCCTCCTTCTTCACGCCCATGGAATTCGGCTTCTTTCGCGGCCTGCCCTGGCGCGTCGGGGTCTTCGACATGGTCGTCCAGGTGATCTTCCTGGCCGACATTGTCATCAATTTCTTCGTGGCCTACAAGGATTCCCACACCTACAAGACGATCACGGACCACAAGAAGATCGCTTTGAGGTAAAAAGATATTTCCTTCCAGTGTTCTTGGATGGTGAATTGCTTGGCAGGTATGGAAAGACGGATCTCATCCCAGATTTCTTGGCGTGCCTGCCCTGGGATGCACTGTACAAGGTAACCAATGGCTCACTCCACACACCACACCAGGAATTTCTTCGCGAAGATCACTCAAAACTTTTTTCTTTGTTTTCTCGTTTTTTTCTTCGTTTTTTTCTCAGGCTTGTGGAAGACACGAGGAGATCCGATACATGCTGTGGATCCGGCTGTATAGAGTTCGCAAAGTGGAGCGTTTCTTCAAGAGGCTGGAGAAGGACATTCGCGTCCACTACTTTGTGGCGAGGATTGCGAAACTGCTAACGGTGGAGCTCTACTGCACGCACACGGCTGCTTGCATCTTCTACTACCTTGCAACAACCATGGCGCACTCGCAGGAATCCTACACCTGGATCGGCAGCCTCACGCTTGGCGATTTTTCCTACCACAACTTCCACGAGATTGATCTTTTGAAGCGTTACGTGACCGCGCTCTACTGGGCGATTCTCACCATGGCGACTGTTGGTACGTGGATTCTTTTCCTTGATCGTCGCAAAGTTTCGTGATTAATTATTCGTTGTTTCGCAAGGCTATGGAGATATTCATGCCGTGAACGTCAGGGAGATGGTTTTCGTTATGATCTTTGTTTCGTTTGACATGATCCTGGGAGCATATCTTATTGGAAACATGACGGGATTGATAGTGAGAGGGTCGAGCACCGAGAAGTTTCGGGACCGGATGGCGGGGATTATCAAGTTTATGAACATGCACAGCCTTCCAAGGGACCTGAGGCAGCAAATGAAAGCTCACGTCCGGCTCGAGTTTGAAGGGCAGCTTGCAGAACGGACAGTGATGAAGGAATTCCCTGCTTCTATTCGTGCCAAGGTAGTCAAAACAAAACCAACTTGTTTGATACTAAAAAGAATCTGTGAGCTTCCAGGTCTCTCAGGCCCTGTACCTTGATACGGTTGCGGATGTTCCACTTTTTAAAAGCTGCTCAAACGAGTTTATCAACCAGATTGTAAGTTTGTTTCGCTTCTGACTCTTGGATTCTGATAGGATTTTGTTCGTTCACCACTGACGCAGGTGAGCAACGTACACAAGGAATACTTTTTGCCAGGAGAAATAATAATGGAGCAAGGGAGTGCTGCAGATAGGCTCTACATTGTGTCGCATGGACTGCTGGCAAGTGGTTTTGGATTTCTGGCCTGTGCTTTTTGACTAAACAAGTTTTTCTCGTTTTAAAAACTTCCTTCTCAGGAAGTTGTTTCTGTTGCAGAAGATGCCTCTGAGGAAGTCTTTACAGTCGAGGACCATAACATTTTCGGGGAAGTTGCTGTGCTTTGCAACATCCCTCAGCCGTATACTGTCCGTGTGTCGGAGCTGAGCGCGCTACTAAGGCTGGACAAGCATGTGCTTACAAACATAATGCAAATCTATGCCGTCGACAGTCGCCAAGTTCTCAACAATCTGCTCAAGGTACGAAAACCCCAAGCATGTTCCTCAGGTGTTTTCCTTTATCTGTTTCTTAGCAACAAACGGGAGACTTTCGAATAAGTCAGCTCACTGACGAGATTCAATCGCAACTGGGGCACCAGCAGTCAGAGCTGACGTTGAGAATGAACAACGCTGCTTTTCAAGGCGACTTGTATTATCTGCGCAGCCTGATACGAACGGGAGCAGATCCTGTGAAGTCCGACTACATTGGGAAAACGCCTCTCGTAAGAAATCATTTACGCTGATTCTTTGTTGTGTGCTCATCAGGATCAAGTTTTGCAGCACCTTGCAGCTTCTAAAGGCTACGACGACATCGTCTCGTTGCTGTTGAGAGAAGGAGCAGACGTAAACGCTCTTGGTATTTTTCTTCTCAGTCCAGCGTACTTCCAATCTAAACCATCATTTGGGTGCGCAGATAATATAGGCAACAGCCCGTTGCTCGAAGCCATCAAAGGTGGACACGACTACACAGCAAGCATCCTTGTGGAGAGGGGAGCCAGGCTCAACTTAACTTACCCCGGAAACATGCTCATCCGCGCGGTGGTAAAGAACAACTTAGAACTCCTCAAGCGTCTAATAAACCATGGAGTGGATCCAAATGCGGCAGATTATTACTCAAGGACCGCATTGCATGTCGCTGCGGCCGAAGGCTTGAATTCGTTTGTCAAGTTCCTTATCAATGCTGGGGCCAACATCTTCTACAAGGACAGGTACTTTCGAACGTCCGCTCTTCTGGCAGGCAATCGATCACTCACGCTTCTACTGACAGATGGGGCCGTACTCCTTACGATGAAGCCAAGCGCTGTGGAAGCGTGCTCGTCATCTCTGCTTTCGAGGCAGCGGCTGAGCAGCAAACAAAGACAAGAACTGCGCCGTCACAGTGCAGTCCAAACATTGTGGAAGTTTCTGAGAGCCAGCAAGAGTCCCCGCGATCCAGCCTGAGGCATAGGAACTTGAGCTCGAGAGAAGTGGCGCTCCTCTCGTCGTCTTCGAGAAATCTCCTCCGGACAAAGAACCAGCAGCAGCAGCAGGATCTCCTCAGCCAGTCGTCACCGGATCATTTGGAGCTGGAAGTGCACAGCTCCCAGCCCATCGAGACTTCCACCGTCTTTCTTCACGATCATCCATCGACAAGCTCTTCACACCTCTAGAGAAGAGAGCTTGAAGAAGGTATATAGTGTACCATTTGTACCATGTATCCATTATTTATTAACAAGAAGTGATCGATCAATTTTTACAGAGAGAAGTTCTCACCATCTTCCAGGGAATAGACGCCGGTAAGCATCACATAAGGAGCAGCGTTCTCGGGGTCACACTCCAGTGCTCGTCTAGCAATGCGTTCTCCACGATCACTCTCGCCATTTAAGTTGCAAGCTCCAACTAGCGATCTGGACATCGCCATCTCCACTGCGGGCATGGAAGCAGCGAATTCTTCCGCCTCGCGGAGCCTCCCGGATCGACCAAGGAGCTCGATCATGCAGCAAAAGTGCTGGTGACTGGGGACGAGGTGGTGGTCTTGGATCATCGAGAGGAAGTACCAGCGGCCAATCTCGACGAGGCCGATGTGATTGCAAGCGGCGAGGAGGGTGAGAAAGGTGACGGAGTTTGGGGCGATTCCCTCCATCGCCATGAAGCTAAAGAGCTCGAGCGTGGTCTTGGCCTGCCCGTTTTGGGCATATGCTTGGATGAGAGCGTTCCACTCCACAAGAGACTTTTCCGGAAGCATAGAGAAGATTCTTCTGGCCATGCAAAGATCGCCATTGTGAGCATAAGCGAGGAAAAGAATTGTCCAAGCCACAGCGTTGTGTAGCGGCATCTTGTGAAATAGCTGGAGCAACAAAGCAAAATTGCCTACTTGGGCATTTGCTGCTAAGATTGTAGTCCAAGATGCTGTGTCTTTTTCCAACAGACTAAAAAACATCTCTCGAACTCTTCCAAAATCTTGGCTTTGTAAGCAAGCATCCATCATCGCGTTGCATGACACGGAATCCCGCCGCGGCATTCGGTCAAACATGTCTTTCGCAAGCTCAAAATTCCCTTCTTGGGCAAGTGCTGCAAGAACAGTCGTCCACGACACAACATTACGATTGCCCATGATATCAAACATCTCTTTGGCTTTTCCCAAACAGCCGCTTCGAGCGTAAGCTTGTATCATCGCATTCCATGCGACTCGATCCTTCTCAGGCATCCTACCAAAAATCTCCCTCGATTTCTGTAAATCCCCTCTTTGGGCATACACTGCAAGCATGTTTGTCCAGGAGAAAAGATTCGGCTCCTGGATCCCATCAAACACAGCTCTGGATTCCTCCACGCTGCCGCACTTGCCATACATTTCAACCAGGAGATTCGCAAGAAATCGCTCGTGGATGAGCCCACTCTCGAGGATTTGCGCGTGGACGCATTTGCCCTGCAAGAGATCCCTGGCATTACGGCACTTCCTCACGAGCTGGGCAAACAAATAAAGCTCATGTCTCATAGATTAGGGTTTATGGAGGAAAGAGGAGCTATCCCAGACAGAGAAGATGCCCTGTGGCAGAGGCTTCGCTGTTAGTCTCCCATCGTCATCGTCTTCACTGCTCGCGCAAACGCTGCCAGATTCTCGTGGGAGTTCCCGCCTGGATTGGCAGTAGCGCGGGCCACATTCTTGAGATCTTTCGCTCTCGCCCATATCTCCTCCTTGTCCATTCCACTCATGAATTCAGTGATCCGCTGCTCCACGACACCCCGGGTCACCGTGCCGCCGTCGCCTCGCCGCCACAGTCTCTTCCCCACTCGCCAGTCCTCTTCCACCAGCTTGGCGTTGGTCCTTTGCTCCGAGTGGCACGGCCATCCCAGCAGTGGCACGCCATAGCAGATGCTCTCCAGCGTCGAGTTCCAGCCGCAGTGCGAGAGAAATCCTCCGATGGAGGAGTGCGCTAGCACTCGGACTTGCGGCGCCCACGACACGACCATTCCTTGCTCGCGCGTCCTCTCCAGAAACCCCGCGTAGAACTCGTCGTGAGTGGCGCTCCTCTTCACCAGATCCTCGCGATTCACCCAGAGAAACGCCTGCTCGCTAGCCTCCAGCCCCGCGGCGATCTCCTGGAACGTATCCTCCGAGAGAACGCTGATGCTCCCGAACGAGACGTAGAGCACGGAGCTCTCGGCGCGCGTGTCGAGCCACTTGAGGCAGCCATCCTCCTCGTCTCGGAGGCTCACTCCCTTGAGCGCTGCTGGCGATTCGTGGTGGGAGACTGGGAAGAGTGGCCCGATCGCCGCGAACTTGCTGGCTGGCAGCGCCGCTTGCATCGCGTGGAACGTCTCGGGCTCCAGCTCCGCCATGCTGTTGACGAGGATCCACTCGCAGTGCTTCATGCGATCCTGGTCGTAGTCGAAGAGAAGCCGGCGACTGGGGGTCCCGAGCTTTCGCTTGAAGTACTCCGGAAGATCACCGTACTCCAGACCGGGAACTCCAGGGATGTACGTGATGATCCTGTCCTCCTCCCTCTCTCCTGCATGGATTTCACAAACTTGGTTGACTACTACTGACAAGAACTTTGGCTTGCCTTGGCAGAAGAGATCGCCGTGGGCCTCGAGCAGCTTCATATGGTGGTGGAGTGAGCTCCATGCTGCGTTTCCAGGCCAGTAGATTGCGCAACCGGTGCCTAACGTCCTGGCCAGCTCGAGGGGCCAGCCAAGGAAGAAGTCGGCAATGATGCAACAAGGAGTTGGCGTGAGCTCACGTACGAGCTCCTCCACCGGAGCTTTGAGGCTGTCAACTGCGTCGAAGAGAGCTTCCGGGTTCTCGAGGCACGACGCGTCCACCCCGGCCGGGAGCTTGAGGCCGCACTCGACTTGCTCCAGCCGGATGTCCGATCCCGGTGGGCAGCTCCATTGCTTGAGGAGCATCTTGTGGACGCTGTCCACGTTAACCAGCGTGACGATGATCTCGTTGGCAGCTAGCTTTCGGGCGAGATGGATCATCGGTGGAATGTGACCCTGAGCCGGGTATGGGACGAGAACAACGTGTGCGGTTTGATCTTGTGGTGTAGCACCCATGGCTGGAAGAAGAGTTCGTCAAACTCTGGGAGGGGAAGAAGCTTGCGTACCTTTGGCGCTGGATGTTTAGAACTTTAGCTACGACTGTGATTCATGCTGCAATCCCACACAAGAGGTAAGCCTCAAGCTTCTCTGTGGTGACCGTGCAAACAAGCTGGCTGCTAGTTTGCAACAAAGCACCATCACATATCAATGGCAGGAAATTTTGAGGGGACCACAGCAACTAGGAAATTTTGTTTCGACGTGACTAACTGGCTGAAATGGATTTCCTGGTTCTCTGGATTGGGTACAAGTCTGGTAATGACGAGGTTAATAAACTGAAATGCTGATTTGGGAGTGTGGCTAACATGTTGCCACTTGGAAGTGCAGAGTTATCTCGTAAAGGTGGAGGTGGAGCTCCAGCTCCAGCCTCGAAGCTCGTGTGGCTATGGCTGCCACCGCTTGCAGTAGATTGACGTACTTTGCTAGTCCGCACGAGGCTACGCAGCTCATCAGGCCGTGCCGCTGCACGCTACTCAGATTCAAGCTGCGGCATTCGAAGGGCTTTGGTTTGCCAGAAAGAAAGGAGGCGAGGAGCATACAATCGCTGCGTGCGAGCGTAGCGGACGGGCCATCCACTTCCACTTCCACTTCCACATGTAAGTCTAGAACTTCGCGAGGAAATTTTGGTCCATCATACAGCTGATGCCAGTGCGTGCGTGCGATGGAAGACACGTACAGTGGTGACACAGGATATAATCTTTTCTTGGAAGGGCCAAGCTTCCGAGGTGCTGCTCACCGGCGACTTCCTCGAGTGGCAAAAGCAAGTCCCTCTTGAGAAGAGCCCGGATGGTACATTTCAGATCAAGCAAGTAAGTTCTACTTCGAAGTTCTTGCAATTAGACTGTCATGGGTGTTGTTTCCAGAAGCTAGCTCCGGGATCATACAAGTACAAGTTCATCGTGGATGGCCAGTGGATGCACTCGCCGGACTCTCCGACGGCATCCGATGGTACCGGTGGCTTCAACAACGAGCTCATCGTAGCGGAGTCTGCCGCAGGTTTGATACAAGTTCTTCCATGTCTCGTGCTAGTTCATCCGTTTTTATTCGTGTGCTCGCAAAACACAGGCAAGGAAGCTCCTCCTCCTCCTCCGGCAAAGGAAAAGCCGGAAAAGCCCGCAACAAAGCCAAAGCCAAAGAAGCCCGCAGCCAAGACTTATCCAGCTCTCATGGTAGAAGACGTCGCTCCGCGTCTCCAAGCAAAACTGGCGAAGGAAGAGAACCTTGCTGACGTAGAAGTTTGCTTCGAGAACGACCAGGTTCGTCTCCACTCGACATCGCGATATCTTTGCCAATCACCACTTTGCAATTGCAGTTAAGGGGCTCTTTCTCGAAGCTCGGCGTTCCATACACATTCTGGGCCTACTTCCCAGACGCGAGCTTGGAAGGTACGTGCATGGATTTTGCCATTTTGCACTCAAAATCGACACTCAAAGCTTTTGGAACAAAAAGGTGCTAGAGGATTTTCGGTGTCTGCCTATGGATCACCTCCCAGCACCGTGGAGCCATTCTTGATCGACGAGAAGAAACTCACGGCGGATTTGATCGTGTATTGGGTGCACAAGCGCCTTTTTGCGCAAAACCTCTTGGAGTTAAACTAGCAAATTAAAATTTTATGTGTAACACTATAATGGTTAAAGTTAATTAACCACGTTACTAAAACAAACCGAACAGCCACGTGGCTTTGGCTACGTGGCGTCGTTCTTATGGCTGCCACATGGGCGGCTCTTGCCATGCCAAGTGGCGCCAGCTATGGCGGACACATTGACCGCGTCAGCGAATCTCTTGAGGTTTTCGTGAGAGGTTCCCCCTTGGTCGGTCGTGGAGCGTACCGTGCTCCTGAGCGCCGCCATTCTGGCCCGGATCTCGCCCATGCCCTGCCCTTCCAAGAAATCCCGGATTACCTCCTCCACTCGCCCGCGCGCCACGTCCTGATCATCCGAGAGCCGCCGCCCGATCTTCCAGTCCTCCACGAGCTTGCAATTCATGCTCTGCTCGGTGTGGCACGGCCAGCCCAGCAGTGGCACGCCATAGAAGATGCTCTCCAGGACCGAGTTCCAGCCGCAGTGGGAGAGGAATCCGGCGATGGAGTGGTGTGCCAGGACCTGGAGCTGCGGCGCCCAAGAGACCACCATCCCCCTCGGCCTCGATCGCTCGGCGAAGCCCCGGAGAGCTTCGCTGCTGGCGAACTCGTGCCGGACGTCCGCCCAGAGGAATGGCTGCTTGCTCGCCTCCAGCCCGGCCGCGAGCTCCACGATCTGGCGCTCGGGAAACAGGCACAAGCTCCCGAACGAGATGTAGAGCACAGAGGTTGTGGCCTGGGTGTGGAGCCATTCCAGGCACTCGCTCTTCTCGTCGCGGAGGCTCACCCGCGGGCTGGTGTGGCATGGGAAGAGCGGACCCACAGACACGAAGTTCTTGTTGGCCAGAGCTCCCTGCATCGCGTCGAAGGCGTGGGTCTCCAGCTCCGAGATGGAGTTCACCAGGATCCAGTCGGCGTCCTTCATGCGGTCTGCCGAGACACTGAAAAATTCGAGGATGAATCCTACCAGCTTCCTCCGGAAGTAGCTCGGGAGGTGGCGGCACCTGAAAGCGTCGAGACCTGGGACGTAGCGAATGAGCTTGTTCTCGTCGAGGCCTAGATTGCTCGATCAAAATCATGCAAGAAAAAAGAATTCTGACCTTGGAACGCGTCACCGCTGGAGACGAGCAATTGAGTGTGGTGGTGGATGGAGCTCCAGGCAGCATTTCCAGGCCAAAACGTGACGACTTTGAGGCCAAGTTTCTTTGTGATTCCCACCGCCCAACGCATGAAATAGTCGGAGATGATGCAGCATGGAGGTGGTTGCATCTCCCTCACTAGCTCCTCTACTGGGATTTGCAACCTTTCCAAAGACTCGAGTAGCCCGTCCGTGTCTTTCAATGCTTTGGCATCGATGCCACAAGGAATGAAGACATCACAATGCACTTGCTCCAGTCTGATATCCATCCCATCCGGGCACCTCCACTGCCGGGAGAGGTTTTCATGGATGCTGTCCACGTTGAGCAGTGTGACGATGATCCCTGTTGTAGCCAGTTTTGTTGCAAGATGGATCAAGGGAAGAAGATGGCCCAGTGCAGGATATGGAAGCACCACCATATGAACTTCATTCCTACTATCCACCGACATAGCAAAGAGCTAGTGGATTAAACACGAACCACCCCAAGATCTAGCTTTCTTTTTTATTCTAAATTTCTCTGTTTCTGTTATTGCATTTTCTTCTTTTATAGTGAACTTTTATGAAATGTCGGTTTTCATCCTTGCTATATCATTAGTGTATCCAAAACTTCCTTTCAACCAATGCCATTCTTCTGACCCCTGCAAAGTTGCCATTCCTATGCCAAAACCTTTTCACAACCCCAAAAGGCAAAAGGTCCACTTTGCCAATTTCCTTGTTGCCACCTTCGTCCCACGGTCACCACTGTGAATGCTAATAACAATTTGTACCTCCAGAGATGAAGCTCTAGTTACCCAGCTGGCTCGGTCGATCCGTGATGCTAGAACTCTGGCACAGGGACAATGGATCCACAAGCTCGTCGACCAGAGTGTGCAGAGCCACAATCGCTACCTGAGAAACCTGCTGGTGGAGATGTATGGCAAGTGCCATGACTTGGAACTGGCAGTGGCAGTGTTTGAGTCCATCCGTGAGCCCAACGTTTTCTCCTGGAACATCCTGCTCGAGGTGTATGCCCGAAACGGGCATATTGAGGATGCTCGGGGCGTGTTTGATCGGATGCCACAGCGCACGGAGGTGTCGTGGACGTCGATGATTGCGGCCTACGCGAGGTTGGAGATGATCCAGGAGGCGGAGTCGCTGCTGGCTCGGATGCCATACAAGGCGGTGATTGCCGGGACCGTGATCGTGGAAGCGCTCGCGAAATCCGGGCATTTGGAGGCGAGCCGGCGGATGTTTGATCGGATGCCACAGCGGGATGTCGTGACCTGGAACACGATGTTAGAGGCTTACGCGCGGATTGGAGATCTGGATCGAGCGAGCTTACTGTTTGACGCGATGCCGGAGAAGGATCAGGTGTCCTGGAACATCTTGGCGCAGGCGTATGCCGAGGAGGGAAATCTGGCGATAGTGAGAGATCTCTTCAAGAGAATGCCGAGGAGAGATGTGGTTTCATGGACCGCGATGCTCGTCGCGCACGCCAGCAGCTGGGAGATCGACGAGGCGATGTTCTTGTTCGAGATTATGCCCGGGAAGGATGCGATCGCCTGGAATATCATGATCGCCGCCACTGCCAGATCGGGAAATCTCCACACTGCCAAGAACCTCTTCGACAGCTCTCCAACGCGGGACCTGGTTTCTTGGAACACGGCGATCGAGGCCTTTGCCGAGCATGGCCAGCTCCAAGAAGCGAAATCCCTGTTCGACGCCATGCCCTGCCGCGATCTCTTCTCCTGGAACGCAATGCTCCAAGCGTACCTTCGATCCGACCGGCTGGAGGAGGGAATGCGCTTCTTCGATCGGATCCCGGAGCTGGACGTCGTGGCGTGGAACAGCGCGATGCAAGCGCACGCCGAGCGAGGCCTGGTGGACGAAACCCTGCGATTGTTCCACGCAATGCCGGCGTGGAGCGTCGTCTCCTGGACGATCCTCGTCTCGGCGCTAGGGCGTGGCGGGCATTTAAAAGAGGCCAGGGAAGTATTTGACGGGGCCAGGGATCGAAACGTGATCACCTGGAACGCCATGCTTGCGTGCTATGGCGGGAAAAGGGGCAATTTAGACAGAGCGCGCGAAATATTCGATTCCATGGGCGAGAGAAATGGAATGTCGTGGGCTTTGATGATAGAAGCGTGTCTTATAAACAATAGCGTGGAGGAAGCGCAAACACTTCTCAAAACCTCGCCATCAGAGAAACCACTGGCCTGGAACTTTGTTCTGGCAGCAAATGCCCAAAATGGGCAGCTTGAGGAGACTTTACAGACATTCCACGCGATCCCTGTCAAGGACGTAGTATCCTGGACCGCCATAGCTGCAGCATTTTCGCAGTTTGGGCACCTTGATCGATCACGCAAGATCTTTGAGACAATGCCGGAGAGGAACACTGTTTCCTGGAACGCGATGCTTCATGGCTATGCCAAGAACGCCCATGCCGTAGAGACCTTGGATCTTTACAAGAGGATGGCGTGTGAAGGAGTTGAACCCGATACCACCACTCTCATCGCCACCTTGATCGCCTGTAACCACATTGGCTTGCTCGCTCTGGCAATCCACCACTTCTCCTCCATGAGCTTCGATCACTCCATTGCTGAGACAATTGATCACTACTGCTGTATGATCGACATCCTTGGCCGGGCCGGCAAGATACCAGAGGCCCAAGAGCTGCTCCACACGATGCCATTCCAAGCCAACCACGTTGCATACACTGCTCTTTTAAATTCCTCCAGAAATGCTCCTCTAGCTTCTTCAGTGAGGTCGTTCCCTGTGGATACCATGTATGTTCTACTGTCCAACTTAGCAGCTCAAAATGCTACTTTTCACAATTAACTATTGATAATAGGACAACTATTGTTATTTACCCCATTCAGCTAAGAGAATACCTTGAAGGGATGCCTTCTCTGAAGGCATCCTTATTTCTGGCCTATAAGGACCCTTAATTTTGCTTGTAAAAGGAGGTTGGACAGCTTAGTTCTGTTTCTGGTTATAGGTAGGTTCTGGCCTGGTTTGAAAAAACTAACTTCTCTCAATAGCCAGAATAGCCGTGAAGCATAGCGTTCCAGGAAACAGTGTTCCTCCTAAATACTGCAGCTATGGGCTCTCCTTGACAGGAAGATTTGTAAAATCTCCTCAAGTTGCAGGCTAATGGTTCTCAGGTTCTGAGAGACTTTTTATGCCTCCTCCAAAAGCCTATGACAATCGAATTTTCATGCATTCTTTCCATGTAGTTTTGTTTCTTCGACGTCCTGTAGCTTCATCTCATATTGAACTCTGGTACTTCCTTGACTGGGCTACCAAGAACACCGAGTACACGAAAATCAGGATAAGCCCACAAAATAAGACGGAGTCATCACTTACCTTTCATCGATGCACTTTCCGTGTACGGCAAGCTAAACCCGGAGCTCATAGATACAAACACGTCACTAGAGAAGCACAGGCCAGCAGAAAATCCAGCTGAGTATAAAATCCCCGCGAAAGCAGGCATTCAAGCATCGTCGTCGTCCACAATGAGGTCTCACCTATTTTCGCTCTGCTTACTGCTCGCAGCTCTGCTGGTGATGCTGGGAAAAATAGAAGCTCAAAGTAAGGAAGCAAAATGTTCTTTGTTCATTTGAGTCGTTCTCCATTTCACTAAACGTAAATGTATTTCTCTGCAGTTTGCACGCAGGAATGCCTTCCCAACTCTACCCTTCTATGCGGCGATGTAGTATCCCTGGAACACTGTCAGAATTGCTGCACCATCAGGCGGTACAATGGTGGTGGATGCGCTCTAATTCGTAATGGAGAAATCATCTGCGTGGGGGACAATTATTCACCTCCTTTTGGAACAACCCCGCCTAGACCTTGAACGGTGCAACAAGATGTTTTATAAGATTGCATAAATAAAGAGAATGCTCAAAGTTTCCACACTACCGAGTGGACTTTGAGGAGGTTGGTCTTACTACGTACTTTAGGCAATCAATTTGTAACAGGTAGCCTAGTTTACTTTATTAGTGATGTGACTACAAATATTTTATGAATGTAAATTTGAATATAAAATTTAAAATCAACTAGTTGTAATATAAAACTTTTACCTGTAGGATCTGTCACAAGTTGAGCACAAAAATGTATCAATATCCTTATTAGATGTCCGTTTTCTGATTAATAATTTAACTTCCTCAGGCATCAATTGCTGACTTTCTTCTTCTGCTAGTGAAATAGCTTGTAATGCAGTAGCCAAGCCAAAATAAAATTTATTTTGACTTTTTTTACTTGTGGTTTGTTTCTATTTCTTCCTAATACATCAAAAGTTTAGACTACACATGTATTTGTTTCACCTATAACAGGTATATACCTTAGTTGTATGTTTAGTTTTACAATTTAGTGGATATATCTAGAATATATTTGAATATTTTAAAATATTCTACAATCTAGATTACTATTTTATTTATAATTATAAACATGTTTATAATTGGTTTCTAGTATTTTTGGTACTATTAAGCAAACAAGTGTTGCTGCGTGCAACACACAGCAAGTTTCTTACATTTTGGGAGTAAACTTCCAGTTGATTGGATTAATAATAATAGTATTTGACTATAAAAAGTAATTAGTGGTCAATTTTTAGGCCGAAAGATTTTCTACCAAAACCTGGAAGCACCACTGGCACTTGGAAGTCGGAACTTCAGTCGAGGTCTTGCCTACCTGCACAAAGAACCTGGAAAACAGACTTAAAGATCAAGCCACAACGAGAAATTTGGCATGGAGATCTCCACGATGCCAAGAACCTCTTCGACAGCGCTCCAACGCGGTGGTTTCTTGGAACATGGCGGTCGAGGCCTACGCCGAACACGGCTAGCTCCAAGAAGCGAATTCCCTGTTCGACGCCATTCCTTGCTGCAATATCTTCTCCTGGAACGCAATGCTCCAAGCGTACCTTCGGTCCGACCGCCTGGTGCCCGGATCTGGACGTCCAAGCGCACGCCGAGCGAGGCCTGGCGTGGAACCTCTTCTCCTGGACGATCCTCGTCTCGGGGATAGGGCGTGGCGGGCATTTCAGAGGCCAGGGAAGTATTTGACGGGGTCAGGGATCGAAACGTGGTCACCTGGAACGCCATGTATGGCAGCGCGTGAAATATTCGATTCCATGGGCGAGAGAAATGGAATGTCTTGGGCTTTGATGATATATAAACGATAGCTTGGAGGAAGCACAAAATCTTCTCGAAACCTTGCCCTCAGAAAAACCACTGGCCTGGAACTTGTTCTTGTAGCACATGCCCAAGATGGGGAAATTGAGGAGCGATCCCTCTCAAGGCCATAGCAGCAGCATTTTCGCAGTTTGGACGTCTTGATCGATCACACAAGATCTTTGAGACAATGCCGGAGAGGAACACTGTTTCCTGGAACGCAATGCTTCATGGCTATGCCAAGAACGCCCACGCTGTAGAAACCTTGGATCTTTACAAGAGGATGGCGTGTGAAGGAGTAGATCCCGATGCCACCACTCTCATCGCCACCTTGATCGCCTGTAACCACATTGGCTTGCTCGCTCTGGCAATCCACCACTTCTCCTCCATGAGCTTCGATCACTCCATCGCCGAGACAATTGATCACTACTGCTGTATGATCGACATCCTTGGCCGGGCCGGCAAGATACCAGAGGCCCAAGAGCTGCTCCACACGATGCCATTCCAAGCCAACCAAGTTGCATACACTGCTCTTTTAAATTCCTCTAGAAATGCTGTTCTAGAGGTTGTTCCCTGTGGATACCATGTATGTTCTGCTGTCCAACTTAGCGGCAGCTATTGTTAATACCCATTCAGCTAAGAGAATACCTTGAAAGGATGCCTTCTCGTGACTTTGATGGCATGTACCCGCGCAGCATCCTTATTTCTGGTCTATAATGACCCTTGGCAGTTGTTCCAATCTTGCTTGTAAATGCTCCATTGGTTACAGATTAGTTCTGTTTCTTGTTATAGTAGGTGGTTTGAAAAATATAACTTGTCTCAATAACAATGAGTAGCCAGAATAGCCGTGAAGCATAGCGTTCCAGGAAACAGTGCTCCTAAATGCTGCAGCTATGGGGGTCGAGGATACTACGTCCTTGACAGGAAAATTTGTAAAATCTCCTCAAGTTGCAGGTTTTGAGAGACTTTTTATGCCTCCTCCAAAAGCCTAACCATCGAACTTTCTTGCGTTCTTTCCCGTGTTTCTTTGACGTCCTGTAGCTTCATGTCATATTGAACTCTACGTAGTCATCGCTCACCTTTCGTCGATGCGCTTTCCGTGTACGGCAAGCTAAACCCGGAGCGCAAATATACAAACACGTCACTAGAGAAGCACCGGCCAGGGACTTTCTATCCAGCAGAAAATCCAGCTGACTATAAAATCCCCACGAAAGCAAGCATTCAAGCATCGCTTGTTACTCCTCGTCGTCCACAATGAGGTCTCAGTTATTTTCGCTCTGCTTACTGCTCGCAGCTCTGCTGGTGCTGCTGGGAAAAACAGAAGCTCAAAATCCAGCGATCTTTATTCATCTGAGTCGAGTCTCCATTTCATGGGGGTTCGCTAAACGTGTTTCCTGCAGCTTGCACGGGGGAATGCCTTCCCGACTCTATCCTCCGATGCGGCGATGTAATATTCCCGGAACACTGTCAGAATTGCTGCACCATCAGGCGGTACAGTGGGGGTAGATGCGCTCTCATTCGTAATGGAGAAATCATCTGCGTGGGGGACAATTATTTACCTCCTTTTGGAACATCCCCGCCTAGACCTTGAACGGTGCAACAAGATGTTTTATAAGATTACATAAATAAAGAGAATGCTGAAAGTTTCCACACTGCCGAGTGGACTTTGAGGTTGGTCTTGCTACGTACTTTATGCAATCAATTTGTAGCAGGCAGTCTAAGTGATTTTCTATCCAACCATCATTCAGGGTTCAAAATTGAATTTCTTTTTGACTGCCAAGTTTTTTTTATTAGTCATGTGACTACAAAGATTTTATGAATGTATTGCATACAAAATCTTATATCAACTAGTTGTAATATAAATTTTTTCCCTGTATTGTCTCTAACCCAAAGATATATCAATCCTATTGAATCTCCATTTTTTGATTAGCAACTTAACTTCTTCAGGAATTGATTGTTGGCTTTCTTTTTCTAATGCATTAACTAAGCCCCAATATAACTCTATTTTACTTGTAGTTCATTTCTATTTCTTCTTAATAGGTCAAAATTTTAACTTGAGTATATGTAGTGAAATGGGACATACCTTGGAGCATTAGAAGTAGTTGTAACTGCTTCATCTATAACAGATTTTACCATCTAACAGTTATTATTCATTTAGATTAATTTTGTATTTATAATTTATAAACTTTCTTAAACACTTCCTAGTACATTCTTTTTTATTCTACCATTGGTTAATATGCAATAAAATTAATCTTGATTTATAAATTATAAACATGTTTATCATTATTAATCAGTTTTATATATATATATATATATATATATATATATATATATATATATATATATATATATATATATATATATATATATATATATATATATATATATATATAACACCATGCCTAGGTAATATGCTAATTATAGTACTCTATAACATATAGAATATCCATTCAGGACTTAATTTGGTCCATTCATAAAGAGGGGTCTAAACCCTAATTATATTCACAGTGTTTATAAATTATAAATATGTTTGTAATTATAAAATTTTAATAATTAATAATAATAAACATTATTCTTATAGAAAAAAAACAGTGGTCAATTTTTAACCCTTTTCCTTTGGTGCTGTTTTAATAAAATGCCAGGTTTCATGTGCTGCCTTTCTCAAGTTCCAATTTCTAAACCATCCCATGGAATGAGTTGCTAGAGCTCGCCATTGCATGCAGTGTTGCTGCAAGTACAGTCCTTATAATCAGGCTCTTTGTTGTTCTGGGCTCTTATGCAAAAACAAAAGATGCAGAAACGAGCTGTACACGGCCCTCTAAGAATACTGCAGTTAGAAGGTTTTCTCAGTAGTCGGGGAGACGCAGTTTTTAGCCAAAGTTCATGCATTTTGTGTGGTTTCTGCGTTCCATTTTACAAGTTTCAAGTTACTGCTTTATGAGTTCCTGCCCAAAGGTTTGCTGGACTAATGGATTTTAAAAGCCATAACCTGGAAGCACTCCACTGGCACTTGGAAGTCGGAACTTCGGTCTTGCCTACCTGCACAAAGAACCTGGAAACCAAAACGAGAAATTTGGCATGGCAGTAAAATAGATAGGTGACGGGAGACCAAAAAGGAGACAGTTGTAGTAGTTATATTGTGTCGTGGACGTTGATGATCGCGGCCTGCGTGGAAGCGGAGTCGCTGCTGGCTCGGATGCCATACAAGGTCGTGATTGCCGAGACCGTGATCGTGGAATCGCTAGCGAGATCCGGATGTGCGATCGGATGCCACAGCGGAATGTTGTGGCCTAGAACACAGCTTACACGCGAAGTGGAGACGAGAGTGGAGACCTTGATCGAGCGAGCTTACTGTGTGACGCAATGCCGGAGAAGGATCAAGTGTCCTGGAACATCTTGGCGCAGAGGTATGCCTCGGAGTGAAATCTGGCCATGGTGAGGCATTTCTTCAAAGAGAATGCCGAGGAGAGATGTGGTTTCTTGGACCGCGATGCTCGTCACGCACGCGAGCAGCTGGGAAATCGACAAGGAAATGTTCTTGTTTGAGATTATGCCCGGAAAGGATGTGATCGCCTGGAATATCATGATCGCCGCCATGCCAGATCGGGAAATCTCCACACTGCCAAGAACCTCTTCGACAGCTCTCCAACGCGGGGCCTGGTTTCTTGGAACATGGCAGTCGAGGCCTACGCCGAGCACAGCTAGCTCCAAGAAGCGAACTCCCTGTTCGACGCGGAACGCAATTCTCCAAGCGTACTTTCGAGCTCTTCTTCGATCGAATACCGGAACTCGTTGTAGCGTGGAACAGCGCCATGCAACCGCACGCCGAGCGAGGCCTGCGATTGTTCCACGCAATGCCGGCGTGTCGTCTCCTGGGTGATCCTCGTCTCGCGGCGGGCACTTAAAAGAAGGGATGTAGTTGACGGGGCCAGGGATTGGAAAGTGGTCACCTGGAACGCCATGCTTGCGTGCTATGGCAGCGCGTGAAATATTCGATTCCATGGGCGACTCAAGACCTTGCCCTCAGAGAAACCACTTGGAACTTGTTCATGCCGCACATGCCCAATGTTAGGATCCTATCCCTTACACCCTAAGCCAACTGGCTAAAGGGGTGATCACTTGATTGCAGGGCCCTTTCCTTATCCTATTATCCTGACCTGGTGCCTAACAATCTTCCCTCGTCAGAGAATGATCGTCCGCGATCATACTTAGGCCACCATCTGGTCACCATGGTCCTTCTCTTAGGGTCTCCCAAACCTTGGTTCTCCCTCTAGATTCACCATGTTAAATATTCTTTCAGAATATTCTTGCCCCACTCATCAGCCACGAGAATCAAACTAGGCTCCAATACCATTGTTAGGATTCTATCCCTTACACCCTAACCCAACTGGCTAAAGGGGTGATCACTTGATTGCAGGGCCCTTTCCTTATCCTATTATCCTGACCTGGTGCCTAACACCCAAGATTGGCAAATTGAGGAGCGCGATCCCTGTCAAGGCCATGGCAGCAGCATGTTTGCAGTTTGGGCGTCTCGAACACAAGATCTTTGAGACAATGCCGGAGAGGAACAGTGTTTCCTGGAACGCAATGCTTCATGGCCATGCCAAAAACGCTCATGCTGTAGAAGCCTTGGATCTTTACAAGAGGATGGCGTGTGCCCGATGCCAATTCTCATCGCCAGGCTTGCTCGCTCCATCCTTGGTCGCCCCGGCAAGATCCCAGAGACCCAAGAGCTGCTCCACAGCCAACCATGTTGCCTACACTGCTCTTTTAAACTCCTCCAGAAACGCTGCTCTAGCTTCTTCACTGAGGTCTTCCCCTGTGGATACCATGTATGTTCTGCTGTCCAACTTAGCTGCCCAAAATGCTACTTTTCACATTATTGGCTTTACATACCATGCTTCAGCTATAAGTTTTACTTCTGTTTTACGAGAATACCTTGAAGAATTGGCCTCTCATGACTTTGATGAAGGCATGTGTACCTGCGCAGTATCCTTATTTCTCTTTGCTTATAAATGCTGCATTGAGGTTGGACGGATGCTGAGTGGTAGTTCTGTTTCTTGTTATAATAGGTTCTGGTCTGGTTTGATCAAAAAACTTCTCTCAACAACGGGAATCGTTCCAGGATGCAGTGTTCATTTCCTCAAAGATCTTGCGTGATTGATCAAGATGCGGGAAAATGCTGCAGCTATGGTGGTCCAGAATATTACGTCCTTGACAGGAAAGTTTGTAAAGTCTCCTCAAAGTTGCCCACTTTAGGCATGTGCTTTCAATACATGCTTTTGGGGTCTTATGCTTTTGAAGCATAAGACCACTAAGAAGAAGAAGGATCGTCTCTACCTCCTACTCTCTCTCTCTCTACACTCTCTTGTGCTTGAGCCGCCCGAATCTCCTGGTAGATGGCCAAGTAGTGCGAATTTCCAGTCGGGTTTTGAGAAGGCCTTCCACAAGCCTATGACAATCGAAGTTTCACCCGTTCTTTTCAGTAGTTTCGTAGTTGCATCCCATATTGAACTCTGGTACTTTCTTGACTGGGATGCCAATCGCCTGTAATACCGAGCACACGAAAGTCAAGTAGAGCCCACAATAGGAGACACCTTACAGTCATCGCTCACCTTTCGTACAGGCACGTTTCTCCAGGACCAGCTGACTATAAAATACCCACAAAAGCGGGCGAAGGCAAGCATTCTGCTCATTCAAGCATCGCTTGTTATCGTCCACAATGAGGTCTCACTTATTTTCGCTCTGCTTACTGCTCGCAGCTCTGCTGGTGCTGCTGGGAAAAACAGAAGCTCAAGGTAAGGAAGTAAAATGCTGAATCCAGCGATCTTTATTCATCTGAGTCGAGTCTCCATTTCATGGGGGTTCGCTAAACGTGTTTCCTGCAGCTTGCACGAAGGAATGCCTTGCCGGCTCTATCCTCCGATGCGGTGATGTATTATTCCCGGAACACTGTCAGAATTGCTGCACCATCAGGCAGCAGTACCGTGGTGGTAGATGCGCTCTCATTCGTAATGGTAAAATCATCTGCGTGGGGGACAATTATTTACCTCCTAAAGGGACCCCGTCTAGACCTTGAACGGTGCAACAAGATGTTCCACATAAGATTACATAAATAATGCTCTTGAGGCCTGGAATGCTCTCTTTTTTTTCCCATGCTGCCTTTCCCAAGTTCCAATTTCCAAACCATCCCATGGAATGAGTTCCTAGCTTGCCATTGCATGCAGTGTTGCTGCAACTACAGCCCTTATAATCTGCTCTTTGTTGTTCTGGGCTCTTATTCAAAAACAAAGATGCAGAAACGAGATGCGCAGGGCCCTCCACAAAGAGTCAGAATACTGCAATTAGACGTCGGGGAGACGCAGTTTTAGCCAAAGTTCAAGCATTTTGTGCGTTTCATTTTACAAGTTGCAAGTTATGATTTTAAAAGCCAACACTCCATTTCCAGGTGGAGTGCAATTTGTAAACCCCCTTTTCCATGGTGAAAAAGTCACGCGGTTTACAAATTGCATACACTGGCACTCGGAAGTCGAAACTTCAGTCGAGGTCTTACCTACCTGCACGGAAAACAGACTTAAAAGATCAAGCCACAAAGCTGTATATCCCATACTCTAAATTCATACTAAAGGTTATAAACTAAAATATTATTAACTACTACAATTGTCTCCCGTCAATTTTCCTGCGTTTAACAGTGTTACAAGCAACACAAGAACACTGGGGTGAGAAAGATGCCATTGGAAATTGCTGTATCAAGGATGAATCGCCCATCCAATACCACCGTGGCGAGTGGCAACTTTATCCCCTTGAGCAGCAATGACTCGCCTCCCACAATTGACATCCAAAGCTTTGACGAGATGGCACCTCTGACGTTCTTCTATGATCTATGTTGACCTGGTTTTCACAGGACCCGCATTCTCGAGCCTTACGTTGCTCCTTCCAACAACAGCCACAACATTCCATACTCGAATCCTTTGAGTGTGAGGAACCACACATATGATTTCGTGGTCGTCCCACTGGTGAAGCCCATGGACAGCCGTGTCGTCCACTCCCTGGCTGATACCATCCAGCAGTACCCGTTTCGTTCACCACCTCGCTCCACCAAAAGTAAAAGCTTATACGAATGAATGAAAAATCACCTTTTCCTTTGTTCGAAACCATTCTCCGTCATTTCCTGCTCATTGATCCCACCATGTCGCTGCACGACGCAAAGATAGCTTAGCAATTTTACATGACAACAGCGCCATTCGTTTTTCCCCTGTCAACTAGTTCAGAAAGTGAATACCTTGAAAGAACGCTCACGGGAAGGTGTGTGTACCATGCGCGGCATCCTTATTTCTGGTCTGCGAGGTCCCCTCCGAGTCGTTCCAATCTTGCTTGTAAACGCGCCATTGGCAAGCTTATAGAGGTCGGACGGATGCTGAGGTGGGAGCTTTGTTTCTTCGAAGTCCTGCGATGTAGGATTGTTAATCATTTTCTCATAGGTTCTTGCCTGGTTTGAAGAAAACAACTTTTCTCGCTGCCACAGAAACCTCTGCCGCTCCTCTTCACCAACAGGTTGGAATTTGAGATCACGCTGTGAAAAACTGCCAGGTTCAATCCCATGCAGAAGCTTCTCAATAATGTCTCTTGCGTCCGTATCGTCCAGATCAGCAAGTGAAGGAGAGTTTTCAATGTTCTCGCGTAGCTGATGGCAGGCTAATTTTTCAGACAGAGGATACACCTGCGGTCAAACACAAGAGTTTATCTATACCAAAACATGGAAAATAATCAAGTTACCTGAATAATGAAACCTCGGGCAGTCTTTACAATGTTGTGTTCGTCAAATTTCATAGCTAAGCTAGCTGCTGTATCCATCTGCAAGGATGAAAGACAATGTGTGAAGAAAACAGAGCGACCAATCAATATTACCTTCTGGTTTTTCCAAAGAAAATATGCTAAGCTCTCTGCAACTTCACGAGATGGTCCCATCGGGGACCTACAACATGAGAAAGAACAGAAGGATAGAAACGAAAATCACTTGCTAGATGGAGCGTACTTACACAAAGGTTCTGTGAGACTTCGATAGGCTTATAGACAGGCGCATGTCACACTCTCTGACTACCGTGGCCATGATCATCTGAAGATATGACAAATTAAGTTCCATAGTTTTATCAAAGCGGGGACTTACGTTTCCATGAGAACTGTGGCTTAGATTGTGGACGTGACCCGTCGTGAAACCATCAAATGTAGTGGCCGCATGAACAAATCCAAGACGTCCATCGCATACTGTTGATATCTGACGAAAAACATCATCAACTCACCTGCAAACAATGATAGAGAAAGGCAAAACGCATCGCACCGTGATAGCATTCGCGTCGGGAAAAATCGAGCTCAAAAGAACCGATCCCATCATCGCGTTACCAAGAACGATCGACGACTAAAGGAGAAAAAACAATAACCAATCCAAGAAATGAGCAGGCTCCACATACCATTCGAGAAGTTTGAAGCGTTCTCTGAGCTTCCCGAACGAGAGCATCGGCTTTGACACTATGAATCTCGATCTAAAATCCTCGTTAGTGTGTTCTTCATTCAATCAATGGTACTGCATACCTCTTCACTCGAGCTGACGCAGCTAAGAATGTAATCACCACTACCGCTGGAGGAGCAAAAGCCTGCACACAACGTTTGATCCAATCGTCAAGAGTAAAAGCGCTCGAAGACAAGGAAGCACTCACCCCTTCTCAACGCGAGTAGAGAACGCAACCTGCGCATCGCAATATCAAATGGAGACCTAAAACGTGAATATGCGAGAAGAAGGTATTTGTGCTCCAATCGATCTTCTCGAGCAGCAAGGCTACCATGCCGATCTCCAGCTCTGCCTCCAGCTCGTCAAATCTTGCGGTCACTCCAGGGATCTCTCCCAAGCAAAGAAGCTCCACTCCCAGATCCTTGCAACCAAGCACTCGCGCAATCGGCACCTGGAGAACCTCCTCATCGAGATGTATGGAAAATGCGGGAGTCTGGAGCGCGCGCGCGCGCTGTTCTTGACGATCTGGAGGAGCCAAACCCCTTCTCCTGGCAGAGCGGGCATCTGGAACAAGCCAAAGAGATCTTCCAGCGAGATGGCACGGCACAACACCGTCTCCTGGACTGCACTGCTCACCGCGCATTCCCAGAGCGGGACTTTTCAAGAATCCTGGAGCCTGTTCCAATCGATGCCCCGGAACAACACCATCGCCTGAAACGCGATGATCGCGATAATCCCTAGCGCGATTGCTCTTCGTCCTGGAATGCGATGCTAACGGCATATTCCAAGAACGGGCTGCATCCTTTTGCTACTAACCATGCCTTTTAGTGTTCGATCTCGTTTGACTCCTTGTATTTGAGGTTGTGGATCCACTTACACTTTATAATCGATGTGCCTGTAGGTATAGACTCCCTAAGAACAAGGCTCCATGCATCATTCTCAAGCTGAGCGTTATACTCGCTTTGCATAGCAGCCTTTCAGTGAAATCTTTGTGGTCCTCCAAGTACTTCCTGTAAAGTTAGAGGTTCTTGGATAACTTGAGCAACCTAAGCATGATATTGTAGAATATTTCTTGTTGGCTTCTAGGTTCTGGTTGAGTGATGCTAGGAATCCATTCTCGTTCAAGCTCTATTTGAATAGTTTGTTCAACGTCTTGTTCTTCTATAGAACTTTCAACATAAGAGTACCTATAGTTAAATCACTATAAGTTGAGGGAAATCTGCTGGCAGTTGTTTTTATCAGTGGAGGTGGTTATGGAGGGAGTGACATCGTTGTTCCTCAAGCTGCCAAGACACAGTTAGATTGAAGTCTGATAAATACCTAAGTATTAGAACTTCCAATTGAAGTAGAAGTTGAGTATGTAGGGATCATTTCTCTAAAGAGACGAGTCCTCCAAACTAGGAATTTCTTCTGGCTAAAAACCACACTTGATATCCTTCTTTTGTGGTCTTGCTATAGCCTAGCATCATGTATATAATAGTCCTATCTTCCCACTTGTTTTGTCTTTGTTCATCAAAGGTATGGGAGTATCCTATACAGCAAAAAGCACGTAAGTAAAAGATGGTTTCATACCTGTCCATAATTCAGAAGGGGTAGTACATTCTGAATATACTGCAGTATTGACTGCCTCTGCTTATATGAAACATATGCTTTGTGAGAAACATCCAAAATAGTGAGCATCTCTCTCTACAACTCCATTTTATTTGTGATCGTATATTTGGAGAGAAACACCTTGAGATGCAAGGATGGTTTGGACCTTTGTAAAAAGTAGTTTTTGGCCTCCATCAATATGAAGAATTCAGAGACTATTTGAATGGAATTGTAAAATTTGAGAGGAGTTTATTTTAGGAAGTAAACAAAAGTGTGATGACTGAAGTCATCCACAATTAGTAAGAAATATTTAGTCTCATTTAAAATCAGATAGACCCTAGATATCTATATGAACTAGTGCTAATAAAAAAGTACCTTGAGTCTTACCTTTTTGGGTTATGGCTTCTTCATTTTTGCTTGAAAATATGCATTGCAATCTTCTAGACTTGGTCTTTCCAGTTATGGTATACCATTTAACAGTGCTAGTGTTTGTAACACGACAAAAACTTGCATATGTTAATCCATAGTGCCATAATTATAATACAGAATCATTAAATATTGAAATAGTATGAGCTGCCAAAGTATCTAAAGAAACATAATAAAGTCCATTTATATATGTAGCCTAAGTTATTTGAGTTTTATTGAAATTGAAATTTGCTCTTGTCCTATGGAAAACCATATAGATTCCTTGTTTTAAAAGCTTAGAGATATATAAAAGATGACAAATAAGCTTAGGGATATACAAAACATTAGTAATCTTAAGATTTAAAATGGGAAAATAGCTTGTACCAAAAGCAATTAATCATAAATCCTCACCACTTTTAGTATTTGTAGACATTGAAAACTTCTTATATTTGCTTTGATAAAAGAGAGTTTTGTCCAATGTTATATGGTGTGTAGCTTCATATAATTCAAAAACATCTAAGAATTTGGTGGAGCAGTCTCATATGAAATATGTTGTAATGAATGTTATAGGTTTGGATATGTTACAGCCAATTTTCTAAATTCACAAAGCAATTATAAATGTAAAGGATTAGTTGTCACTTTTATAATAATACACTATAATGAACATGATGATTTTTTGGAAAGTACTTTAAACTTTGAGGATTTATCTAGTTTTCATATAGATTATGCTGAGATTGAGAAGTGTCAAAATCTAAGTTGGCTTCTAGATATTATTGGAGAAGTGCTCTGACATTCTCGCAACTAAAGCCATATCTCTCTTTCTTTTATTAGTCATTATTATCTTTATGTTTATTTTTAACTTCAAAAATACCACTTAAGCTTGCATAATGATAAATGTTGGCAATGACTTGGTCAAAACTTGGTCATGTTTGAGTTTCTTGAAGCTTCAACTTGGCCATTTAAAACTTTTCACTCAATAAAAAAATTAATAAAACTCTAATAACACTTGAAAAACCCAATTTTATACTTTAAAGTTTATTACTGCGAAGAGTCATTTCTCAATATAATCTTAAACTTTCTCTTGATATTTTTACTTACAATTCACCATTTGTAAAAAAAATAGTTATATCTATCATTTATTATTATTTGTAATAAAATTGTTGAAGAGTGTTTTACTTCTAATGAATTAAGATATTTCTTCACCTTGAGAATATTTTTTTAGTGCACTCTCTAAATGAGAATTAATTTTGCAACAATATTCTTTTACTCAAAATCTTTATATTATTTTTGATGCAATTGTTTTTGCATTTTTACTACATCCTTTAAAGATATCACTGCTAGTGATTGATCTCTTCTAGAAACAATCTTAAAAAATATATTTTTGTTGAGTTTTACCTCCATAATTAAAAGCCATTTAAATACATTATTATGCTATAACAAAATCTTAAAGTTTATTATCCTCAAAGCTCAACCATTTTCCCATTCTAATCATTCTAATATTTACTTGTGTTTGATTTATCTACTTACCTCTATCTTTTTTTGATAGGTAATGACTCATTTGTTAAGCTAATATAAATAATTAAAAAGAATAACTCCCTCTTTTTCAATCAATTAAAGTTTATATTTAGTGTCAAAGGGGTCTTTAGTAAGAAAAATCATGTTATATGTTAAGATTGACATTTGGCTAGGGAAATCTTATTATATATTGAAATTGACATTTAACAATTCAATCAAAAGAGCGAACCTTTCGGGTCCGACTTTGTTGGTTGGTTAGGGGAATCACATTATATATTAAATTTGACATTTGGCAATTTAATTAAAAGGTCTCGGGCCCAATTCTGTTGATTGGCTAGGGGAATCATATCACATATTGAGTTTGATATTAAGGGGTGTAATTAAAAAAATCAAGCTCTCAAGAAAGTTATAGCATCCTTTAGGTTTATTTAAATAATACTAATATTTGGCCCCTCTTTTACCCACTTTACACTTGCATTTCATCCCATCTCCGGCAATGAAGGAATTCAAGCAGTGGCAGCAATACAATGAGAAGGGATCCATCCAATTTTCAAAAAGTTCAACGAAGACTGTTTCTGAGCTGAGCTAAGAAAAGAAATTAAAAAAAATGAGAGAGAAGAGAGGAGTTCAAAAACCCTAGACCAAGTAAGAAATTTGATATAGCTATGGAAATGTTGTGCCATGAGCTGCAGGAAATCCAAGCCATGGTGCTGGATCGAATGCACTTTGAGACTGCAAGCTCTAAACTTAGTACATGTGGCAAGCTTTGGTTAGACGATGCTGATGTAAGTCTCATTAAGCTAGTTCACAACTTGTTGGGCTAACACCTCGCTTGGGCAAAGATGGGCTTGCCCTACCCATGACCCAATCTTCTGCCACTTGTTTTCATGATCTTGCTTCTCATGCCAAAGGAAACCCTAAAACAAAAAGAACATTCATTCCTCTCGTACAAGATTTGTATTACACCTTCAAAGTCTCACATCTTGATATACATAAGGGGTTCCTAGAATCATGCCACCATGCTCTAGTAACATAGTGATCTGTTCTGACAGCTAGATCCAGGCACCATACTGCCTACTGTTTCTAAAAGGACAACAGCCTTCTTTAAGCCTGGTTGAAATGTCACTTCCTTGTCTACTGTATTTTAAGATCCATGCTGCCAGACAAAGTCAGAAAATATCCCTGCATGACAAAGTCAAGATACGGGCTTTCACCATCACTGTTGCAACATCTAGATCATCATCAATCTCCAGCAGTGACTTGAATGCTAGCTGCCCAACACCGGTAAAACTGAGACGAAAGTTGAAAGAGGCTGAAAACTTTGTGAAGATGCTATATAGAGCGTTCCAGTTTACCATGTCTTCTCTGGACGTAGAGTCAAAGACCAACCCCCAGTTCTGGACATGACTCGTGTTTTAGTTACCTATCCCATTGCCAAAGTGGTAAAATCTCCAGGAAGAATATGATCCAAGCCTGGAACTCTTTTATTTTTATCGATGATGCTCGAGTCTATATTGTCAACGGTGACAATAAACTCTAAAATACAATTAGCACAAACATCTTATTCACTTCGTTTAGAGCTTGTAAGCTTCTATAACTTGCTCCTTGGAAGGAACGGACACGAGGGAAACGTTGCCAAAGCCACTGTTCTCGAGCAGCGCTTTGTGTTCTTCAAATCGCCTGGTCTTGCCACCGTCTGTGAAGCCGATCATAATCATGTCCAGATCCATCTCGAATGGTCTCTCCTTGGAGTATATGAGCTCGATCACTATCAGTTTGCCTCCTCGTGGCAGAGCTTTGTAGCAATTCGCCAGCATCTTGAGGCAATCCTCGTCGCTAAAATTGATGATTACAGACTGAAGAAACACCACGAAGATCATAACGTCAAGGAAAAGAAGACAGAGTACCTTGATAAGAAGAGCATCAGCACTTGGTACACTCTCAAACATGTTGCCTCCCACATGAGCAACACCTGTTAAGAAAAAACATGAAGAAATCAGAAGAAAATGTGTCTTGAATCTTACCGGGAAAGGCTGGAGCGCTCGAAACGGTGTGAGGGAGATCAAAGTTGACACCTTCGATGTGGGGATATTTCTCCACGATCTTGCCCATGCACATTCCAAGGCCACCACCAACATCCACGAGCTTCTTCACGTCTTTGAATCCATCGTAGTGCTCGAGGACGAGGGAGATAGTGACGGTGCTCCATGCGAGCGTAGCCTTGTTGAGCAGCTCCACGTACTCGTCGCCGTGGCCGGGGTCGTGCTCCCAAAGACGAACTTTGTTGACCATCTCGTAAGCGTGGCCTCCATCCAGCACCGCTTCGTTCACTTTTTGGAACGCGGCCATGGGATACTCGTGCGTGCACAAGAGCAGGAGATGGTGCTCTTCCGCGAGCCACTTTGAGATTGGAGTGAGGCCGTAGTACGTTTCTCCATCTTTCTCGATCTTCTCGCTCAGTGCCCGCTTGTGGACCAGAAACTGGAGGATTCTCTCGAGGAGATCCGGCTGACAGTTCTTGGCATTTGAGAGACGTGACACGATCTGCTTGAGGGAGAGCGGCCCTGCCTTGGAGATCATCTCGGGAATGCCAAGCAGCACCACAGCCTTGAGCATGAAAGGAGTCACCAGCGAGAAGATCATGCTCTTGAGATCAAAGTGGCCTTGAGCATCTTCACTCATGGTGCTAGATCCAGGCGCCATACTGCCTTCTGCTTCTGAAAGGATGAGAGTAAATGAGAGCCTTCTTTCAGCCTGGTTGAAATGTCACTTCTTTTATACTGTATTTTAAGGTCGACGCTGCCAGAACAGCGTGACAAAGTCGGAAAATATCCTTGCGTGACAATATATCTTCATCGGGCTTTCACCATCAATAAATAGGCTGCTGCAATATCTCGATCATCACCAAGCTCTAGCAGCGACTCAAACGCTAGCTGCCCAATGCTTGCATTTTTCCACTTGCCACAAGCACCTAGCACAGTCCTCCAGCAAAGTCAAATCTACAAGCATTGAAACAATAGGTATCACCCACCCTCCGAAAGTTGGCATGAGAGGTCTCCTGCTCCTTTGCATTAGCACTAACCATGGTGGCGGTGGAGTGACCAGCAAGTGTGGAACTTACCTTTACCCCTGGGCTGGTCGTTGCTGATTGCTGCCGCTGCCCATTGGCTCATCACCGTTCGCTCGCCCCTTGGCTGATCGCCCCTGAAAGGAGACGAACAGCAAACAAGAGTGAGGAAGGAGACGCATCCTTTCCATCAGATTGGCAGATGTTTCGGAATCGTTATCGTCTACTCAACCAGGCACTCTTTACATGCGTGGGCACCATTCACATGAAGCTAGTATATAAGAAAGAAAGTTTATAAACATGGTTATATGTTTCTTATTGGATCTAGGGCTTTTGGCGCAATGAGCCAGTGCGGCATTTGCAGTGGCGCGGTCTCCAAGTACAAATGCCCGGGCTGCCTGGTGCCCTACTGCTCGCTGCAGTGCTTCAAGGATCACAAGGCAGCGCCCTGCACGAAGGTAGCGGCGGCGGAGGAGGAGGAGCAAGCCCAGCTCGTGCAGCCGCCGCGGGATTTCGAGAATGGGGATGAATCGCAGGTGGCAACCAGGCTCCGGAGGCAGCAGCTCGAGGCGGTGGCGGCGTCGGAGGAGATCCGCGCCATGCTCAGGAACGAGGAGCTCCAGGCGATCGTGAGCAAGATCGATGCGTCGGCCACTGCGGAGAAAGATCTCGACACCGCCATGAATCTGCCGGATTTCAAGGGTTTCGCTGACAAGATCCTCGAGGTTATTGCCTCTTTCAGGTAGATCATGCCCTCCACGAGCATCTTAGAGATCTAGAATCGAGTCTTCTCTCTTTCTTGGGGTTTTACTGGATAGAAATGGCGTCTTTGGCGATGGCAGCGGCATTCTCTCCTCTACCTCGCGCCAATCTCGCCCCAGGATGGACAGGCTCCTCCATCGCAGTGAGAGCGCAGGCTAAATCTCCCACGGAGAAGAAAGAGAAGAAGAAGCGCTCGCCGCCATCGTCCTCGTTCTCCTCCTCGTCGGGCAGGCAGAGGGATTTCGAGGATGGAATGCTCATCTGGGACGATGTGTTTGAGAAGTGCTGCGAGGATCCGGAGCGCGCGGCGGCATTGATGTCGGTGGCGGAGAGGGGATTGAGAGAGCACGGGCGAGGATGCGTCTTCGTCCGGGAGATCGCCAAGGCCGTCTCCAAGGGCGCTGGGACCGGCTTCATGGGTCGATCGAGGCCTCTGGACAGATCCAAGAAGAAGAAGCCGGCGTTCTACAAATCCGAGAGCTGGAGCGTCGAGTATGTCCCTCGCAAGTTTATCATTGATCCAAAGCTCGCTCCCAGTGAAGAGGAAGGAGAAGAAGGAAAGGTTATCCCTGATCCGAAGCTCTCTCCTAGTGACGAGCAACCGACACTGCCAACTTCGTCAGGAAGTGAGAACTCGAGTTCTTCCAGCTCCTCTTCTCAGGTTTGTGTGAGAAATTCCATTCCATCGTTTCGATATTCAATGCTTTCTTGCAGACCACCGAAGATCTCCCGCTTGTTCGTCGCAAGGACTTGATGATCGTGCTGAGAGGAATGGACAGAACGAGAGTTTTGAGCTTGACATCCGAGAGGCTGATCAAAGACAGCATCACCGCGAGATCCGTCCAGAAAACCAGCGAAGAAGATGAATTCGATGCTGGCGGGGAAGAACCATACATGCCATCGAAGCAAGAGCTCGTGTTACTTCTTCACGTAGATTTCGATGGAATGCCCTCGGTTGGCGCGGATGTTCTTCAAGCACACTCGACTGGCGATGGCAGGTGGAAGCTCCAGCTGAGAGATTTCCAGCTCTACCAATAGGTACTTTGGTTTTTCGCATCGATCAAAAGCTTTTCTAACGGAGAACTTCATGATCTACTGGGTGTAGGTGTTTGAGAGCAGCACATATGAAGAAGCGTGTCCTGGATCCTGTTTGATCGCTCGCTCGGTGGTTTTGACTGCTCGCCGAGAATCCTTGTGGAGTTTGCAAGCCGAGATCAAAGAGATCCGAGCGGCACGGTCCGGGACGAAGGGCATGCTCTCAAACAAATCCTCGGCAGCGCCCAGATGCCCAAGACGAGCAAGAATGTCGATCAAGCAGCCGTAGTGCTCGGCGGTGATCGCGAGATTTTTCCTGTCTGTGGTGACGGAATAGAATTGCCGCAACGCTTCCTTGAGATCGCCCAGATGGCCACAAGCCGTGAGGATTCCTACAAATGTGATCTCGTCGGGCGAGGCTCCACCGTCTAGCTCCATGAGCCGGAAGAAATTTAGCGCTTGCTGGCCATGCCCCTTCTGGGCAAATGCCTGAATGATCGATGACCAGGCTACCACAGTTTGATCTTCCAGCCGCCAAAACGCGCGCTCGATTAGATCCAAACGCGAGTGCCTTGCGTATGCTTGGATCAGCACGGACCAAGACACAGCGTTCCTTTCGGGCATAGAGTCGAAGATTAAAGCCGCTATTTCCAGATACCCGTTTAGGGCATATGCTTGAAAGAGTGTGGTCCAAGAGATCACATTGCATGAAGGCATTTGGTGGAAGAATCTCTCGGCCTCCTCCAAATGCCCCGATCTGGAATACGCAGCTAGCAGGGCATTCCAGGCAACGAGACTCCTGTGAGGCATTGAATCGAAGAGAGCTCTTGCGTGATCCAGGAGCCCTTTCTCGGCATACGCCACTAGCATTGCCGTCCACGACACCACATCTCTCTCGGGCATTCTGTCAAAGAGCTCCATGGCTCGATCGAAATCCCCGGCACTGGCAAACGATTGAAGCATTGCATTCCAGGCGACGATATCTCGCCGCTCCATCGCATCAAACACACGCTTCGCTTGGCCAAGATCCCCAATCTGGGAACACACGACGATCATGGTGGTCTGCGCGATCAAATCCTTCTCTGGCATTGCCGCGAAGAGCTCTTTCGCTAGCTCAAATTCTCCCGCCATAACGGACGCCTGGATCATCGTGTTCCAAGACACGTGGTCGCGATCGGGCATCGCAACGAACACCGCCCCTGCGCCCGCCACGTGCCCGGCATTCGCATATGCCGTCAGCATTGCATTCCAGGTGACCGTACTTTTGTACGGCACGGAGTCGAAGATCCTTCTCGTGTCGGGAATGTGCCCGTTCTGGGAATATGCCGTTAGCATCGCATTCCAGGACGCGATATTCTTCCCGGGCGTGGCGTCGAAGAGCAATCGGGCTAGGGCGACGCGGCCGTGGTGGCCGCAGGCAGCGATCATCGCGTTCCAGGCGATGGTGTTGCGCCGGGGCATCGATTGGAACAGGCCCCAGGAATCTTGGAAATTCCCGCTCTGGGAATGCGCGGTGAGCATCGCGGTCCAGGAGACGGTGTTGTGCTGTGGCATCTCGCTGGCGAAGATCTCCTTGGCTTGTTCCAGATGCCCGCGCTCGATGTAGGCCGTGAGCAAAATATTCCAGGAGAAGATGTTTGGCTCCTCCAGATCGTCAAGAACAGCGCGCGCGCGCTCCAGGCTCCCGCATTTTCCATACATCTCGATGAGGAGGTTCTCCAGGTGCCGATTGCGCGAGTGTTTGGTTCCAAGGATCTGGGAGTGGAGCTTCTTTGCTTGCGAGAGATCCCTGAAGTGACTGCAAGATTTGACGAGCTGGAGGCAGAGCTGGAGATCGGCATGGTAGCCTTGCTGCTCGAGAAGATCAATTGATCGCGTGGTCATTCATGCGCAGCTTCTTTGATTTACGGTGCTGAGTTGATGCTTTTCGTCAGATATCTACAATATGCGATGGACGTCTTGGATTTGTTCATGGTCACGTTCACAATCCAAGCCACAGTTCTCATGGAAATGTAAATTCTCGCTTTGATAGAACCATGGAACTTAATTTGTTATATCTTCAGGTGATCATGGCCATGGCGACATACGTCTATAAGCTTATTGAAGTTTTACAGTACTTTTGTGTATGTATATTTATAAGTGATTTTATTTTCTATCTATATATTTATCTATCTATATGTTATTTTGATAGTTTTGTAAAATGTTATTACACTCCACTCACTAGCCTTGCCTACCCGTCTTCTTTTCCTCAGCCATTCGAGGTCTTTGATTATGGTTGCCTCCATGGCAGGTGTGAGATGCCATCACAGCTCCATGCATTTCAGGTAATTGGCAACGGATGAGGTTGTCTCCTTGTTTCTGAGGATTATGTGTATTTCAGCGCTGCAGTTGAAGTCTGGGGAGCGGAATTCGGCACAGGGAGGGCAAGCCTTGAGTGTGTGCATGAATGTCTCTGTGTCTTCTGCACAGATAGAGATGTCGTGGAAGTTTTCCCTGTCCGCAGCATCCGAGTTCAATCAGGAGGCTGTGGCTTCCTGTCTGGTACTAGGCAATGGTGTCTACTCCATGTCCAATCCAAAAGTTTTGTCTGGGTTTATCTCCTGGCAATAAAGGTAATATTTCGTGAAGTGTTTTCTGGCATGTATCCATGTGTGCATTGCTTTGTTCAAGATCCTCTTCATGTGCACTGAGAATGTCATTGAGATCCATGCCAAACTTCTGTGTCAACATCTCCATGTCATGCCATTGAGAGTTGAGACTTGCTTGATCTGTGAGCATGCCATATGGTATGAAGTGAGTTTTACAGAGGTATTGGATTGTACATCACTATGCCATGATCTCTAGTGCAGCTTCTATGAAGAGGATGGGGAGTGCTGTTTTGGGTGGAGATGCCGAGTTTGTCCAAAATGAAAGTTGATGTGATAGTTTCCAGGTTTCCCCACTGCTTTTTAGAAAGTCCTACATGTCTGGATTATTTTTATGAGAAAATATGTCTTCTTCAGTCACTCATGCTTTTCTACAATCCTATTGCATTATATAATAGATGCATTGACCTAGACACCTTTGAAACAAAAGAGTGAATTTTAGGCTAACTTCCCAGCCCTTAAGGCATGATGCCTTTAAATCCTATAGACCATAGGATAGTCCTGTGGTTCATGTCATTCTCCCCTCTCTCATGAACTAGTCATAAATGGTAGCCTCAAGAAGCTAAATCAGTTTTATATAAAGGGAATCCAAAACAATATGGTTATAGAGAAAAAATGTGTAAATGGCAACACCAACATTGTGACAAACAGCCATAAAAGAAAGAAAGTAATATGGCTTTCTCACATGATAATATGGTCATGGAAACAAGAAAATAAAAATAGAATAAATAGCTCAAATTATATAGCAATATAGATAAAACTTAAGTTTCCCCTTTCTTAGAGGAATGTCATCCAAGTTATAACCAAAACTTAGCAACATTTTCTTCACATCATCCTTGGTTTTTCATGTAGTTTTATCTATGGAATAACAATTCTATTAAACCAATAACTCCTAAGTTGTTTTATGGCATGTTTTCACCAATTTTTGAGCAAAAATATTAGATCATCCTTATCAACATTAATCTTTAAGATTTGGATAATGGATTGATCCATGATATCACCAGAGTGTTAACATGCTTTAAGCTTGCTTATATGGAATATTGGATAAATTTTCAAACTAGTTAACAAGTCCAAAGTGTAAACAAAATCCTTCATGCACTATAAAATTGTCCAAGGCCCACAATACTATAGAGATAATTTAATATTGCCACTTTGTTATGCATTTGACAATTTAAGGAAAACTTTGTCCCCAACTTTATACTTCTAATGATGATAATGCTCATTGTCTTATGTCTCATATTCAATTTTGCCAACTTTTGTATATCCTTCAAGAAATCACAAATATGAGACATCCGAACCAAAGCTAAACTCAAACTCATAGGAGACCTATGTTTATAGCCATACATCACCATGAATGGAGACATGCTAATAGACAATTAATAAGTGCTATTGTGAGCAAATTTGAGCAAAAACAAATACTTTTCTTATACTTCCTAGCAAATCAAGTTTGCCATAAAAGAGATTAATATATCTTCTAACAATTGATTTATATGCTATGTTTGCCCATATGACTATAGATGTTTACCACTATTTATACTAAGTTTAGCTTCTAGTTTCTCAAATACTATTTATCAAATAAACTTGCTAAACCAATCACTTATATATCACTTAACAAACCATAGAAACTAAATAATTAGTCTACAAACAGCTGAGCAAATTCAAGAGCTTTAATTGCCATCTTCATTAGGAAAAAGTGAAGATTATTTTCATCAAATGATCTACAACTACCTAAATAGCATCATTTCCATGAAAGGCTTTGGGCAAGCTAGTGATAAAGTTCATCAAAAATGTTATTCCATTTATCCTTTGATACATATGGAGGATGATAAAGGTTAATAAACTTCTGATGATTATAGTAGGTTAAACAACCATGTATATACTTCTCAACATCTAACTTCATCCTAGGTTAAACTAAATGCTTCTTCACCAACATATAAATTCCCCCAGATGCCTAACACTTAGCATATCATGACACTCAATAAAAATTTGTTTAATGAATTTATCAACACAAGGAACCACCACACATCCCTTCTTCATTAGGATTCTATCTTATATCTCAAATGATACATTTGTCACCCTTCAAATCTATAGAGGTGTCCCTTGAAAAAGCCTTCATATGAATATCGGTGATAAAAGAGTCAAAGTCAGTAAACTCCTTAAGTTCATCCAAAAGATTTTTGGATAGCTTCATGAACAAAATAAAATTCATCATCTTAAATAATGCATCAGCCACTTTATTTTCACCACCAATAGTGATATCTTTAGAGGACATAGCAAGGATGACTCCAAAGCAAAGGCAACTATATCAAAAGCAATATGAGGAATTTGAGTAGAAAGATATTCTCAAGGTGATGAATGTCATATTCAATAGAAATGTGACACACTCTTCAACAATAGAACTGTTAATGGTTAAGAGTGGTAGAGATGAGTAGTTTTTGACAGATGGTGAATTGCAAGCAAGGAGATCAAGAAAAAGCTCATGATTACAATAAGAAGATGATTCTTTTCAGTGATAACCTTCAAAGTATGAAGTTGGGTTTTTTAAATGCCATTGGAACTTTGTTGATTCTTGGATTGAATGAAAAGTTTCAGAAGGCCAGATTAGAGCTCCAGACAACTCACACACAACCAAATCTTGATCAAGTCATCACCAACATTCATCATTATATAAATTTGAGTGACATTTTTTATGATAAAAACAACCTTGGAAGATAGTAAGGACTAGTAGAAAGAAAAGGAGATTGATGGCTTTAGTTGCAAGAATGTTAAAGTGCTTCTCCAATAAATGATTCAAGACGTCTGGGAATTCAATGGAGCAAACTTGCATGAAGCACGGAAATTTGTAATGAATGTTGTGGGTTTAAACATCTTCCAATTCTCTAAGTTCACAAGATGATTGTAAATGTAAAATACTAATTGCCACTCTTGCAATAATAGACTACAATGAACATGATGATTTCTTGGAAGATATTTTAAGTTTTGAGGACTTATCTAGTTTTCACACAAATGATGCTGAGATTGGGAAGTGTCAGAATTTAAGTTAGCTTCTGGATAGTGGAGCTACACACCTCAGATAGAGCTCTCTTTTGTCAAATAAGATATAGGAAGTTCTTAATGTCTATAAGTATTGGAAGTGGTGAGGATTTATGAATAATTGCTTTTGGTACAATCTATTTTCCCATTTTCAGTCTTGAGATTACTAATGTTTTATATGTCCCGAAGCTTGTTCATCATCTTTTATCTATCTCTTTAGAACAAGGAATCTATATGTTTTTTCATATGACAAGGTTCTCACTTATCTTTTTTTAATGCTCCTTGAACCTATACACTGAAGGACTTAAATTCACAATGTCCAAGCCTGCCCCTTTATTTCCACCTTTTCCACCAACAGAACCCGACCCAACGAGTGTATGGACTTCGTCTATAAGAAGTATAACATTGCCTGGTGATATCAAGCATGTCAGATACAGCATTCTAAGTATAAATAACGGAAAACTTCACCTGCTTTTCGCGTTTTCTCTATGAGGCGTGTAACCCGAAATTCTAGTTCACCCCGCTCCTTAGCTCCAGCAAGAAGCAATCCCATATCCAGAGACATCACTCGCTTCCCCTGTATGCGCAAGCAAGAATAAGTAAACTTCACCGCAGTTTAAAAAATCTACTCACCGTGAGAAACTCTGGAACGTTTCCACTCGCAATACGTATGGGAAGGCCTTCAACAATCGCTGTCTTGCCAACGCCAGGCTCTCCAAGCAAGATGGGATTGTTTTTTGTTCTTCTTCCTAGAATCTGTACAACTCTTTGCACTTCACTGTCTCGGCCATCAATTTTCCCGTCACTAGCACGTAAGGTAAGATCCACACAAAAATCGTTGAGAGCACCTTTTTCTAGAAGACGGCGAGGTAAGACGACAAGCATCGAAAGCAAACTAATAAGTAAAGAGCGAACCTTTTCTACCAGGCTTCAATAAATTCACAACGTCCAAGCCTGCCCCTTTATTTCCACTTCTTCCACCAACGAAGGCCGAGCCAACGAGCATATGGACTTTGCCTCTAGAAGTATAACGTTGCCTTGTGATATCAAGCATGTTAGATATATCATTCTAAGTATAAACAAACCAAAAAACAACTTTACCTGCTGCTCGTGTTTTCTCTAATTCACCACGCTCCTTAGCCCCAGCAAACAATTCCATATCCAGAGACAGGGCTCACTTCTCCTGTATGTGCCAGCAGAAACATGTAAACTTCACTGCAATTCTAGAACGCTTCTATGGCAAGGCCTTCAGCAATCGCTGTCTTGCCAACGCTAGGCTCTCCAAGTAAGATGGAATTGTTTTTTGGTTGTACAACTCTTTGCAACTTCATTGTCTCGGCCATTGAAAAGATCAATTTTCCGTCACTAGCATGTCCACACAATAATCGTTGAGAGCGGTAAGACGACAAGCACCAAAAGCAAACAAATGAGTACCTTTTCTATCAGGACGTTTGCTTGAAGAGGCTGGCAGACTCACAGTATTCTTCCGTCCTTGGCAAGTAGTTTCAGCTTTTAGCTTTTGCTTTTTCAATCCAAGCCTGAAAGAAACAGTTGAGGCACACTCAATAAACCATTTCTATCTATCACGTATTTGTCAATAATCTTAGTACGTCATATGCTCTGGGGTGATGTAGTTCTTCTTCGACTGCTCCAGAGCCGCCTGATGGTGACGCCAGACGACCTCCATTCCTCTTCTTGGCAATCAAGATTACATCGCGGCCGTGCTCGAAAATACGCGCCTGGTGCATGGTCATAGATGAAATCCAGAGTTTCCGGATTGGAGCTATAAAATTAAAGTCCAACGGCCTCGAATCATCATTATGTCCTGATCTAATTGTTCTTTTCTTTTTACCTCTAAATTCATTCATTCATTCATGTTACTTGTTTACAAGGTTTCCACCAAGAATCATGACACCAATGGATTCAAGTATGCAAGTGTGACAATTGGTCTATTTGTCATCCAATTTCGTCAGCATCGATGTTGTCTGCCTCGTCCCTTGTAGTGGATGCTGTTTCAGCTGGCATTGCCCTGTTTGGTTGTGGATGGACGCGAGTGCTGGATTCCTCACCTTGTCCCTTGTAGTGGATGTGGTTTGGTTGTGGGCGCCAGAGCGACAAGTTTCCTCGCTCACCCTGCGGTTGCGGCTACTTTTATAGTTCTAAATATGTATATTAAGTTCTTTTTTATTTATGAAATAGAACATAATATTTTCTTTTGATTATTTTCATTCATTGGTATATATGAATGAGTATATTTCATTCCTGGTACTAATACTGGTTTAAACTTTTGTAATTTTGCATACCTTTGAAGTATATGTAGCATATATTGATATACATAATCTGTTGAGAGTTGTTCTTTCAAAAAGTTCTGACCACATTTTCCAACCATAGCAGCCTTTTAAGTAAAGAAATTTGTTAAACTTAAATACAATTATATTAGAAAACCAACCTTATAGATATTAGAATTACTCCATTGTATGGCTTCTTGAATAGAATCACAAATATTTTCTCTAGTAATTGGTAGAAAATGAACATGTGGAAGTAAAGACCTTGAGAAGAAATCCCAATAATATGGTTCAATCCTTAACATTGTTGATCCACATGACAATATATACTTCAAACTCACTGACCAAGCATTGCCTTCGGCATAGATTTTATATCTAGAATTCATATAAGTTAACTGTTACACAAAAATAAATCTTACCTTGAGAAACACTGGTTGGACAAATCAGAATTGGTAAAATTGGCCTTTTCTTCTGTAATCCAATCCTGAAAAAACAAATCAATATAATAAGTTGATAATTATAGATTTATAAACCTGATGTTGAATTAGAATATTTGTAGAGTTGCACTTAACCAGATTAGACCTTATTAGTCCCATTTGCGTATTTCCTCTCCAATATGCAATAGGTTTTCTTCTAAACCAATCAATCTTTTCGGCCTCTGTAAAGATTCTTTCACTCTCAATGCTCCAAGGAAGGATATTTACTTCTGGCCTGCAAAGACAATCAACAAAAAACATTGAAAAACTAGAGAATTTACCATCCCCATATAGACCAATCTGGAAAGACAATGTCATAATGCCGATTTCTTGTTGTGCAATACCCAAAAACAGGGGGAGGTGATGTGAAGAGGTAACGCCATCTGGGAACGAGGGGATGGTCTTGGCAATTAAACATAATATCCACATCAGGAACCATTCCAGGGAACTTATTCAACAACATTGCCAATCCCTTGAGTGTGTATTCAGCCCTGGTTTGAAAGCACTGCTTGTATGTCTGAGTATATAGCTTACCACCCAGAATGATCACCCTAAAATAAGCCTTCTCCTTGCCAGCTTCAAGAGCTTTCCTAGTTATCCCACCCTTCCATGGTGCAAGATCATGTTCTATCCACTTGAAATAAGAGGGACATGTTTGGTTACCCAAGAAGTGACAACTGTGAATTCGTGCTCTATGCTGTGGTGGATTTGATTCAGTAAATGATAGCAAAAGTAGTGACGCTCCTAAGGCAACAACGCAAAACCAACCAAGAACGAGCTTAGACATCTTAGAACCCTATATTAAATCGGCAAACTGTTAAAATAACAGGTGAAAGATTTAGGGCTCCAAAGACTCGAAGAATCCTGGCGGAATTATGGCATGCTGCGACGCTGTGATCGATCTCTCTTTCAGATCCGGGTCTCTCGGCATCCACATTCGCTCTTCGCGATGGCGCTCCAAGAGAAAGAAGCTGTAAGTTTGATTTCCTCCCTCGATGATGCGTGCTTGATGATCTTCTTTGTAGCGTGTGAGTCACGAGGAGCCGGATGTGGTTCCTGTTGTGATTTTCGCACTGAAAGCGTGCAGCAGCTTGAGAGATTTAGAGACCGGGACGATTATCCACGCTCATGCCATCGAATCCAGTCATGATTCTTGCAGCATTCGTGTGGCCAGCAGCCTGATTAATATGTATGCGAAGTGTGGAAGCATGGCGCTCGCGAGGGCCGTGTTTGATGCCATGCCAACGATTCGCGACGTTGTCTCGTGGACTACTATGATTGCCGGGTATGCCGAGAATGGGGAAATTGATTTGGCATTCACTCTCTTTTCTACCATGCAACAGGAAGGCTGTGCTCCAAACGAGCGGACTTTCACTGCTGTTCTCAAGGCGTGCGCGGGGCTGGCGTCGAGAGAAAGAGGCCGAGAACTCCATGGAAAGATTTGGAAGGTGAAAAGTCTGGAGAGGGGCAGGGCTCTTCACTTGCAAGCAGCGAGCACTGGATTCGAGGGGGATGCTTTCGTTTGTAGCAGCGTGGTGGAGATGTATGCAAAGTGTGGGAGCTTGGTCGATGCGAAGGCAGTGTTCGACAGGATGAGCTCGCCGGACATCGTGGCCTGGACAGTTTTGATGCTGGGATATGTCGAGAACGAAGAGGAAGATCTGGCACTGGAACTTCTGGCGTCCATGAAAGAGAACGCGCGGTGCGCTCCAAATGCTCGAACGTTGTCAGTGGCTGTGAAGGCCTGCACGAGTCTGGCTTTGAAAGAAGAGGGACAGGTCGTCGCTGGCACAAAACTCGTCAAACTAGCTTCTCTGGAGAAAGGAATGTCGGTTCACAGTGAAGCCGTCAAGACTGGCTGGATCTCGGAGAGTTTTCTGGCAACCAGCCTTGTGGACATGTATGGGAAGTGTGGTACACTGCTGGATGCACGCATGATATTTGATAAGATGGACTCCAGCAATGTGGTATCGTGGAACTCACTCATCCTCGGCTATGTAGAAAACGATGAGGAAGATTTGGCTCTTGCTGTTTTCAAGTCTATGGATGGTTTCTGCGAGCTCGATTCTCGAACGTTTGTTGCTGCAACGAAGGCTTGTAGCAACTTGGCAGCCAAAGAACAGGCGAGGAAACTTGATGGAAAGCTGGTGAAGGTAAGGTCTTTGGAGAAGGGCCGTGAAGTTCATGGCTTAGCGGGGAGCTGTGACAGGGATGCATTCCTGGGATCTGCTTTGGTGGAGATGTATTCTCAGTGTGGAAGCTTGGTTGATGCATGGAGAGCCTACGGGGAGATGAGTTATCCTGATGTTGTGGCGTGGACTACTTTGATCCTGGCTTATGCTGAGAATGGAGAAGAAAGCCGGGCTCTGGAAGTTTTCGAGTTCATGAAGCCGGAAGGTTGCGAGCCAGACTCGGGGGTTTTCATTGCTGCAATCAGAGCTTGTGGGAGACTAGCCGAGAATTGTTTACCAGGCAGCAAGCTGAAGGCTCTTGAGAAAACGATGATGGTTCACTCTCAAGCTTTGAGGTACTCCTTGGACTTGAGCATCTTCTTCGACAACACGCTCGTGGACACTTATGCAAAGTGTGGGAGCTTGGAAGATTCACGCAGGGCATTCGACAGGATGTCTTCTCACAGCGTGGTTTCGTGGACTGTTTTGATGGCCGGCTGCGTGGAGAACGGGAACGAAGAACTGGCCCTGGAACTTTTCTCAGTCATGGGAGTTGAGCCCGACGCGCAGTCTTATGTTGCTGCATTGAACGCATGCATTGCTCTTGCTGTAGGAGAGCCAGGGAAGCATGTCGACGATGGAAAGGCTGTGAAGCTACGAGCTCTAGACAGAGGCATGGCTATCCATTCTCAAGCAGCAGCCGGGTGCTGGGAGGCAGACTTTTTTGTTAGCAGCACCCTGGTGGAGTTATATGCGCGGTGTGGAAATATGCTCGATGCCAGAATGGTCTTCGACAGGATGCCATGCCATGATCTCGTCTCCTGGAACACGTTAATTCTCGGTTATGCCGAGAATGGTGAGGAAGAATTTGCTCTCAAGCTATACCTTGAGCTCCAGGAAAACGAGGAGCTCTACTCGGCTGATGCGCAAACTTTCGCCGCTGCTCTCAAGGCCTGTAGCAATCAGGTGGATTTGGAAACAGGGAGAAGGCTGCACAGAGAAATTTGCAGAGCTGGGGATGAAAACGATGAAGTTCTAGCTGCTTGCTTGGTGGATTTGTATGGCAAGTGTGGAAGCACGATTAATTCTCGGCTGGTCTTTGACTCTACGCCCGGAGAAGACATGGTAAGCTGGAACGCTCTGTTAGCATCTTACGCTCGTCAAGGGGATTCTGACGAGGTTCTCGGTCTCTTTCACAGGATGCAAGACGAAGCTCTTGGAGCTGATGGTATTACTTTTGTCTCAGTTTTGACGGCATGCAGTCATGCTGGCCTTGTCGAGCGGGGCACTCGCTACTTTGAGGAAATGATGTCCAAGTATGGTGTAAAACCCGACATTGATCACTACCACTGCGTGGTTGATCTTCTCGGCCGAGCCAACCGGCTGGATGAGGCTGTTGCCATGGTGAGAAGGATGCCTTTTGAGCCGAGTTCACTGACTTGGAGGACTGTGCTAGGTGCTTGTGGCAAGTGGAAAAACTCGAGCATCGGGCAGCTAGCGTTCGAGTCACTGCTGGAGCTTGGTGATGATCGAGATGTTGCAGCAGCCTATTTATTGATGGTGAAAGCCCGATGAAGATATAGTTTTTGCAACCTTGACTTTGTCACGCAAGGATATTTTCCGACTTTGTCAAGCGTCCATCTTAAAATACACTAGAAAAGAAGTGACATTTCAGCCAGGCTGAAAGAAGGCTCTCATTTACTCTCATCCTTTCAGAAGCAGAAGGCAGTATGGCGCCTAGCACCATGAGTGAAGATGCTCAAGGCCACTTTGATCTCAAGAGCATGATCTTCTCGCTGGTGACTCCTTTCATGCTCAAGGCTGTGGTGCTGCTCGGCATTCCCGAGATGATCTCCAAGGCAGGCCCGCTCTCCCTCAAGCAGATCGTGTCACGTCTCTCAAATGTCAAGAACTTTCAGCCGGACCTCCTCGAGAGAATCCTCCAGTTTCTGGTCCACAAGCGGGCACTGAGCGAGAAGATCGACGAGAAAGATGGAGAAACGTACTACGGCCTCACTCCAATCTCAAAGTGGCTCGCGGAAGAGCACCATCTCCTGCTCTTGTGCACGCACGAGTATCCCATGGCCGCGTTCCAAAAGGTGAACGAAGCAGTGCTGGATGGAGGCCACGCTTACGAGATGGCCAACAAAAGTCGTGTTTGGGAGCACGACCCCGGCCACGGCGACGAGTACGTGAAGCTGCTCAACGATGCTATGGTCGCTTGGAGCAGCGTCACAATCTCCCTCGTCCTCGAGCACTACGATGGATTCAAAGACGTGAAGAAGCTCGTGGATGTTGGCGGTGGCCTTGGAATGTGCATGGGCAAGATTGTGGAGAAGTATCCCCACATCGAAGGTGTCAACTTTGATCTCCCTCACACCGTTTCGAGCGCTCCAGCCTTTCCCGGTAAGATTCAAGACACATCTTCTTTTGATTTCTTCATGTTTTTTCTTAACAGGTGTTGCTCATGTGGGAGGCAACATGTTTGAGAGTGTTCCAAGTGCTGACGCTCTTCTTATCAAGGTACTCTGTCTTCTTTTCCTTGAGGTTGTGATCGTCGTGGTGTTTCTTCAGTCTGTTATCATCAATTTTAGCGACGAGGATTGCCTCAAGATGCTGGCGAATTGCTACAAAGCTCTGCCACGAGGAGGCAAACTGATAGTGATCGAGCTCATATACTCCAAGGAGGGACCATTCGAGATGGACCTGGACATGATTATGATCGGCTTCACCGACGGTGGCAAGACCAGGCGATTTGAAGAACACAAAGCGCTGCTCGAGAACAGTGGCTTTGGCAACGTTTCCCTCGTGGCCGTTCCTTCCAAGGAGCAAGTTATAGAAGCTTACAAGCTCTAAACAAAGTGAATGAGATGTTTGTGCTAGTTGTATTTTAGAGTTTATTGTCGCCGTTGACAATATGGACTGCTCCAGTGTTGAAGCGAGCATCATCGATAAAAATAAAAGAGTTTGAGGCTTGGATAATATTCTTCCTGGAGATTTTGCCGCTTGGGGATAGGTGGCCTAAACCATGAAGAATTTCGCACTCTGGACGCGTGACCGACGCCATGGAGTGCTTGGTATGTCAACTGCTGCTTAACTTTTGTGACAACTATAGCATATGGATACGGTGATGTTGGCTCGAATCAGGAGTGTGTCATTTCATCGTCTTACATCGATCATTGCTGAATGATAGAGATGTTGCAGCAGTTTCCTCGTTTGATTATTTTGCGGTAGCGAAGACTTACATTTATTTATAGATCTTTCGACACAACATGGCCTCAAATGGCCATATGACATTCTGCCTTGACTCTACATTGACTATGTTCACTTTGAATTGACTTTATTTTACTTTCTTGAGTGCCGGTGACAAAAATTTGCAGAACTGGGGATGAAACCAATGAAGCTCTCGGTTGGTCTTCGACTCTACGCCCGGAGAAGACATGGTAAAACGCTCTAGCAGCTTCACGAAGTTTTCAGCCTCTTTCATAAGATGCAAGACGAAGCGTTTGGATTACTTTCGTCTCAGTTTTACTGGCGTTGGGCAGCTAGCATTCAAGTCACTGCTGGAGCTTGATGATGATCAAGATGATGCAGGAGCCTATTTATTGATCGTGAAATCCCGATGAAGATATAGTTTTTGCAACCCTGACTTTGTCACGCAAGGATATTTTCCGACTTTGTCACGCTGTTCTGGCAGCGTGGACCTTAAAATACAGTAGACAGGGAAGTGACATTTCAACCAGTCTTAAAGAAGGTTCTCATTTACTCTCGCCTTTCAGAATCAATAGGCAGTATGGTGCCTGGATCTAGCACCATGAATGAAGATGCTCAAGGCCACTTTGATCTCTCTTCTCGCTATCGTGTCATGTCTCTCGAACGCGAAGAACTGTCAGCCGGATCTCCTCGAGAGACTCCTCCAGTTTCTGGTCCACAAGGGGGCACTGAGCAAGAAGATCGACGAGAAAGATGGAGAAACGTACTACGGCCTCACTCCAATCTCAAAGGGGCTTGCGGAGGAGCATCATCACCTGCTGCTATGCACGCACGCGCTGAATGGTGCTGAAGGTGCACGTCCTAAAGGTGGTGCTGAATGGAGGCCACGCTTACGAGATTGCCAACAAATGTCGTGTTTGGGAGCACGACCCTGGCCACGGCGACGAGTACGTGAAGCTGCTCAACGATGCTATGGTCGCGTGGAGCAGCGTCACCATCTCCCTCGTCCTCGAGCACTACGATGGCTTCAAAGACGTGAAGAAGCTCGTGGATGGTGGCCTTGGAATGTGCATGGGCAAGATCGTGGAGAAATATCCCCACATCGAAGGTGCCAACTTTGATCTCCCTCACACTGTTGAGATCCAGCCATTCCCGGTAAGGATTAAAGTTTTGTTTCTGATTCCTCCATGTCTTTATGCTTTTTTAGGTGTTACTGCAAATATGTTTGAGAGTGTACCAAGTGCTCATGCTCTTTTTTATCAAGGTTGCTCTTTGTTTTGATCATTGGTGTTTCTTCAGTCTACTTTGCTCAATTTTAGCGACGAGGATTGCCTGAAGATGCTGGCGAATTGCAACAAAGCTCGGCCACGAGGAGGCAAAATGATAGTGGTCGACCTTATGTACTCCAAGGACGGAGCTGGACCTACACCGACGGTGGCAAGACCAGGCGATTTGAAGAACACATGGTGCTGCTTGAAAAAAGTGGCTTTGGCAACGTTTCCCTCGTGAACGTTCCGTCCAAGGAGCAAGTTATTGAAGCTTACAAACTGTAAATAAACAATGTTTTGTGTTTAATATACATTTTTCAACAAAAAGGTGAGTGAAGATCAAGCACAATATAACATTGAATTGTTCATTCATCATAGAATTTACATTTCAAAACATGGGTGACCTTGTTGGGATACCTTTCCTTGCCCGCTTTCTAAATCCTTGAAGAGCAGGAGCTTGACGCTTGTCATGCTCGACAGTATTACAAGGGGCACTAAACACATGTACTGCTTCGTCCATTCTCCTCCTCGCACAAACTTGCTCAATGGAGCTTTGCTCTGGCTGCTTTCGTTTCCTGTTGGATGGAGCCTTTTTCGCCTTGGGAGCCCTAGGTCGATCCTTTGGCTTGACCTTAACGACCCGGGCTTGATGATCGTTGAGCTCACTTCTCGGTTGCATTCGTTGTGCATCACCATCTGGGGCGACCTCGCCAAAAGGTGGCGGAATGTTCTTCTCCTGACCCTGATCGACTTGGGCCTGCTGATGCGCGACGAACCCTTCACACTGGAGCTTGCAGTAGAGCGAGCAGTAGAGAGCTCCGTGCAGCACCCTCTTGCAGTGGCGGCATAGTACCGAGTTTTGCACCTCTATTCCTCGGGGCCTGGCGTGGAGATAAAAGATTGGGCCTCCGTTGATGGTAAACGTCTCCAGCCCCGACGTATCGATGAGGCGCTCCGCTTCACACGCCTTGACTGCAGTAAGGCGGCCTGAGATTACGATCTGCAAAGCGTTTCGGGAGTCGCAAGTCCGGTGATCCTTTTTGCATTCTTGACACAGGGACACTAAGCACTGCTTGCAGAAGAAGCTCTTCTTGCGTTTCCCGGATGTGCAGTTGGCGTGGAGTTCACACACTGTGAAGAAGTCCGTCACGTTCAACAGAGCTTGCAACCACGACGCCATAACTCTCGTAAAGGAAAATGTGTCTTCCCTTAGGTCTCCACTGTTTAGATGCTCGTGTTTAAGTAGTTCCTTTTGGTAACTTAGGAAAATCACCTTTAGGTCGTGGTTACATAAAATGTTTCCCTGAATTAATGCATCAGCCGGGAGTCGAACCCGGGTCTATTGCTTGGAAGGCAATTATCCTAACCATTGGACTACTGATGCTTAATGCATTTGGTTAAAACTCTTACCTTAACTGCCGGCTTAAAAAGTCTTAACATAATAAAGCTCATATTTAGCTTGAACCAAATGTTATGCTCCTCAGGAATGAGAGGAAACGAGCGAGATCTCTTCTCGATCTGACTGGAAGCTCTTTCTCCTCCGAATCATTCGATTGGAAAGAAGCTGCAAGAGCCATCAAAGTCGCCGGCGCAGCCAGGGACCTCGCCCGCTCTCGAATCATCCACGCCCAAATCAGCGCGAGCAAGACTAACAGAGGCGATCGATTCCTACTCAATCTCCTCATCGAGAGCTATGGAAAATGCCACAGCGCTGCCGACGCATTGGCGGTGTTCCAATCGATGCCAATGCCCAACACATTCTCCTATAATCTCCTTATTACAGCATTTGCCCAGGCCGGGCATTTGGAGGAGGCCAGATCCACGTTCGAGGAGCTCCCGCTCAAGAGCGTGGTCTCATGGACGGCCATGATCACTGCCTACGCCAATGTCGGACACGTGGACCTCGCGCGATCGTTCTTTGATAGAATGCCACAGCCCAATCTCGTTTCCTGGACCGCCATTCTCCAGGGCTATGCCCTAGCTGGGGATCTCGAGGGCGCGCGCCAGATCTTCTACTCCATGCCGGAGGATCGCGATGCCGTGGCTGTCAACGCGATGATCGTCGCCTACGCGGACAGCGGCCACACGGTCGAGGCGCGGGGCTTGTTCGATGGGATCGTCCAGGGCAGGGATTTGGTTTCTTGGAACACGATGATCCAGGCGTACGCGACGAGCGGGCGAGTGGAATCCTCGCGATGGATCTTTGAGAGAATGCCGGCCAGGGATGTGTTCTCGTGGACGGCGCTGCTCACCGCGAACGCCCAGGTGGGTGGAGCGGTGGAGTGCCGCCGGATCTTCGACACCATGCCGGGGAAGAATCTGGTCTCGTGGAATGGGATGCTGCTGGGTTACAGCCAATCCGGCCAGGCGGATCTCGCGAGAGTCTTGCTCGAGAGAATGCCGTGCTGGGACGAGAATTCGTGGAACACGGTGATTACAGCGCTTGGGCAGGGTGGAGAGATGGACGCCGCAAGGGATCTGCTAGAGAAGTACCAGGATTTGGGAAGCGTGGTGGTGTGGAGCGCGCTTGTCAAGGGATTTGCCTTGAATGGGTATCTTGAAGAGGCTGAGAAGCTCTTCCACTCGAGGCTGGATCTAGACACAGTGGCCTGGACGTCGATGCTCGCTGCTTACGCGCTCAAAGGGCTGATGGACAGAGCTAGAGAAACTTTCGATCGAATGCCCAGCAAGGACTTGGTAGCGTTCACAGCCTTGATCCAAGGATATGCCCAGAGCGGGCATATTGCCGAGGCTCGTCGTGTCTTCTCACGGATGCCCAAGAACAGTGCTCTCTCTTGGACAACGATGATTCAAGCGCTCGGACAGGCCGGCCAGCTCCAGGAAGCTCGGATACTCTTCGATGCCACTCCCCAGCAGTGTGTGATCGCCTGGACAACGATGATCCAAGCCTATGCTAGCAGCGGCATGGACGATGAGTCTCTGGAGCTCTTCCGGCTGCTGGATCAAGCTGGGCTGAGGCCAAACACGATCACTTATCTGGGAGTTCTAACTGCTTGCTCTCACGCTGGGCTCGTCGACGATGGCCATTACTACTTCGTCTCCATGTCCAGGGACCAGGAGATTGTTCCGAGCGTGGAGCATTTCCACTGCATGGTGGACATCCTTGCTCGGTCTGGGCGCGTGAGCGATGCCGTGGAGCTCGTGCAGAGTATGCCTTTTGTGCCCGACTCCATGGCATTGACAACGCTGCTCAATTCTTGTCGAGCGGATGGTGATGTTGGTCGTGGAGCCTCAGTTGCAGAGTCACTTCTTAGAAGCCATCCGGAGAACACGTCGGGATACTCGCTTCTGGCAGGGATTTTTGCTGGAGCTACAGAGGAGGCCTGAGAATTTCGGAAGAATCAAGTAAGAGATTGATTCATATTTGGCTTCTAAAACTTGGTTTTTCTTTCTTCCAGTGGCTAGTTGCTTTGCTTGGCTTCTAGGTGCATGGTAAGAAAGTTTTTTTTCTTTCTTTCGTTCTTATAAGTTTTTATGCTGTTACAGGAGGTCGCTTTCTAGAAGTAAGAAAAAATCAACGGTATGTTTGTCTAGAAGTTTTGACTGAGATTTTTTTTTGTTGTGGCTATGGCCGTCTCTGTACAGGGCTCAGCGCTAGGACAATTGCGTCTTGGGAGCGCAATTGTGACACCAAAAGGATCAAAACTTTGCTTCACTTCATTGCGTAAATTTTCTCCAAAGGCCGCGCTTGCTGAGAAACCAGCACCAACAAAGGTACATTTCCTCCTTCTAGTTCCCAACCAAGCTAGTTGTAGCTGTTTGTTAGACTGGATCTTGGTCGTGGAGGCACAACAATTCCTCCTTGAAAATCAATTTTGTCGAGCAATCCAGTGTTGGAGACAAATGCCTGCTACTACTTCCAACTGTGTCGGACGTGAGCACCACGGAAGAATGGAAAGCCGTGTCTCAAGATATCGTCACAAAGGACAGTTCGTGGAGGTCTGTGATTGTGGATTGGCCGGGATTTGGCCTCTCGGACAGGCCAGCGATAGACTACACTGCTGATACCTTGGAAAAGTTCCTCGTAGACTTTGTCATGGCTCAAGATGGACCTCTTGGAAGCACAACAGGTCAGTGTACATTTTTTTCTTTGCTCTAGAACTCTAGTGCAAGAGTTAACTAGTTTCTTATACTCCAGCTCCAGTGATTGCCGGAGGTGGTCATGCTGCAACCATTGCCGCAAAGGCCATCGCCGGAGGAAAGATAAATGCCCGAGCTTTGGTTGCGGTAGCTCCAACATGGGCCGGACCTTTGCCAATTGTTTTCGGACAAAGTCCCGATGCCGTATCCAAGTAAGCAGTGCTTAGTTCCAAAGTCATTCTTTTCTTTCTCAACTTTATCGCTTTTGCCATTGTTTACGCACAGGTATGGATTCCTTCGAGGAGCTTTGCGAGCTCCTGCCGTGGGCTGGGCTCTTTACAACGCACTCGTGAGCAGCCGGAGCAACATACGAAAACAGTACGAAAGTCACGTCTACTCAGAGTCGAGCAACGTGACTGACGCCATCGTCGATAGCCGCCTCGCTCTCACCAAGCTCCCGGGAGCTCGCTACGCTCCTGCGGCCTTTCTCACTGGCCTGCTTGATCCAGTGAAGAGCCGGGAAGAATTTGTGGAGCTGTTTGGCGCTCTGGACGGGAAAGTCCCAGCGTTGGTCATGGTTTCCACGGCCAGTCCGAGGCGCTCCAGAGCCGAGATGGAAGCTCTCCGGGATGCCAAGGGTGTGGCCAAGCTTGTGGAAATTCCAGGAGCTCTCTTGGCACACGAGGAGTTCCCTGGACGAGTTGCTAGTGAGCTCTATGAATTCCTCTCAAATCTATGAATTGGAAGTTTGGCCCATAAAGTTTCTCTCATATCATGTGTCAAACAAAGAGTTCCTCGCTAATCTATGAATGAAAGTTTCCTCTTTGATAGTTTCTGCCAATAGTTTTCTCGATCGTGTCAAGCAATGAGTGACTTGTGTCCATCGTGATCTCATATTCTTCTTCTCGTCAACAATTCATTGACTTTGCCATAATCAACTAGTGTTGACCATAGTTATACCACCTTTCATAGAGGTTTCTAACGAACACAGCAATGCAGCTACGTGGTGCTAGTCTTTGCATGCAACACATATACTCATAAGCCACGTGGTAAATACACGCGACTTCTACTTTCGCCGGCGCGAATATTCGCTGGTGGCCACCCACAATTTCCCGCTCTCGGACTACCTGTCGTGGCGAGTCCACAGCCGTCGGATCTCCCATCCAACGGCCCACAACACCCCGGCTGCACCCCTTGGTGATCTGGTGTTCTTCCTCGCTGACTAGAAAAATGCGCGGCGAGGGCGGCCATTGTAGAGGAAGCGTGGACGCGAAGGATCACAGCGCGTGGGGGTTGGATTGCCGCTGCCGCCATCGCCGCGACGACACCAGATCGAGAGCACTCAACCGCAGTGGGGCCGAGGTTGGATCTTCCTTCTTCCTGTTCCTAGGGTTTTGCAACGCGTCGAGTACCAGCAGTGGCCGCGCTCTCGTTTCTTGCTCGAGCCAAGCTCCAATCCGGCTTCTCTCCAGGTGAAATCTTGAGCCAGTCCCGTTGTGGCAAGGATTTGATCCATGGCGATGGCGGCCGCGAGCACGTCGAACACGATTCACCAGGCGCGCATTTTCGAGCACGGCAGCTCGTCCCCGCGATGTAATCTGGGCAGCCCCGTGTACTACCACAGCAGACCCCCTCCATCGGCGGCAGCGGCGGCGCTGAGGAAGTCGAGCTGCGCGGCGTTCCTCCAATCGCGCGGGTATCAGCACGAAGGATTGAGGAGGTGCTCCACCGCCATCGATTTCCTCCGCCCAGTTTCATTCTCCGAGGGATTCGATCAGGCAGTCTCGAGTTCTTTGATAGCAAGAAGTCCCGGCGAGGCTAGAGCTGGTTGCCGGGGCGTCGTGAGCGCGGTCTTTGAGCGATTCACGGAGAGAGCTATCAAGTCCATCATGCTCGCCCAGAGGGAGGCCAAGCTGTTTGGAAAGAAGGACGTGGGGACCGAGCAGCTGCTGCTGGGATTGATTGCCGAGGAGAGGAATGGAGAAGGATTTCTCGGGTCTGGCGTTACCATCGACCGAGCCAGGGAGGCCTTGAAGAACTTGCTCCAGGAGAGCAATCAAACGTTTGTCACGTCCGATAAGCAAGCGTCCGAGATTCCTTTCTCGAGTGGAAGCAAGAGGGTGTTTGAGGCGGCGCTGGAGCAGTCCAAGAAGATGGGACATAACTACATCACCCCGGAGCATATAGCGCTTGCTCTTTTCACGGTGGACGATGGGGGAGCTACAAAGATTCTTGACAAGTACGTGATAGATAGTTAGAAAATGGTTGATTGAGTGTGGCTGACTCCGTTTTTGCGTGTTTCTTTCAGGCTTGGATTGAAAACGCAAAAGCTACAAGCTGAGTCAATCGTGAGACTACAGGGAGAACTTGCCAAGGACGGAAGAACACCGCCTCCTGCTATGAGTTTGCCAGCCAAGTCTGGAGCTACAGCGGCTTCGTCAAGCAAGCGTCCTGGTAGAAAAGGTTCGCTCTTTACTTATTAGTTTGCTTTCGATGCTTGTCGTCTTACCACGCCGTCTTCTAGAAAAAGGTGCTCTCAACGATTTTTGTGTGGATCTTACCTTACGTGCTAGTGACGGGAAAATTGATCCTGTTATTGGCCGAGACAGTGAAGTGCAAAGAGTTGTACAGATTCTAGCAAGAAGAACCAAAAACAATCCCATCTTGCTTGGGGAGCCTGGCGTTGGCAAGACAGCGATTGCTGAAGGCCTTGCCATACGTATTGCGAGTGGAAACGTTCCAGAGTTTCTCACGGTGAGTAGATTTTTAAACTGCGGTGAAGTTTACTTATTCTTGCTTGCGCATACAGGGGAAGCGAGTGATGTCTCTGGATATGGGATTGCTTCTTGCTGGAGCTAAGGAGCGTGGTGAACTAGAATCTCGGGTTACAAGCCTCATAGAGGAAACGCGAAAAGCAGGTGAAGTTTTCCGTTTATTTATACTTAGAATGCTGTATCTGACATGCTTGATATCACCAGGCAATGTTATACTTCTTATAGACGAAGTCCATACGCTCGTTGGGTCGGGTTCTGTTGGTGGAAGAGGTGGAAATAATGGGGCAGGCTTGGACATTGCGAATCTATTGAAGCCTGCATTAGCGAGAGGCGAACTTCAGGTAAAGATAATGTTTTCAGTGTTAATAACGATTATGCTTACGCTTTTTTCTTCAGTGTATAGGTGCCACAACACTCGACGAGCATAGAAAACACATTGAAAAAGATAAAGCGCTAGCAAGGAGGTTTCAACCTGTTATTGTAAATGAACCTAGTCAGGTTTGTGTTGATACTTGGTATATGTTGTTGTTGACGATTTTTTTGGTTTGCAGGAAGACGCTGTAAAGATTCTTTTAGGAATACGTGATAGATACGAAGAGTATCACAAATGTAGAATTACACAGGAAGCAGTTGATGCGGCTGTATATTTGTCGTCGAGATACATAGCTGATCGATACCTTCCCGACAAAGCGATTGATTTGATCGACGAGGCTGGCAGTAGAGCCCGAATTGATGCGTTTAAGCGCAGGAAAGAAGAGCGAGTCAGCATTCTTTCCAAGACACCTAGCGAGTACTGGCAAGCAATTCGGGCTGTCCAGGCTGCTCAAGAAGCTGTAAGTGACCTTTATTTTGCTTGTCGTGCCGAAAGTTGTTCTAACAATTCTTTTTCAGGCCTTTGTTCCGCAAAGTGCTCTTGGGGACTCGGAGTATCTTATTGAAAGTGCTGCAAACACTTTACCAAAGGCTGTAGATATCGACCAAGAGTCAGTTTCTTTACCTGTAAATGAACTAATGGAAGGGTATGCACTACTTTTGTTTGTTCTCCGTTTCTTAAGCTTTGTTTCTGTCTGCAGCTCGGTGATAGTTGGACCTTCAGAAATAGCAGCTGTGACGTCCATGTGGTCTGGTATTCCGATTGAGCAACTTACCTCGGACGAGCAACTGAAGCTTATTAATCTGGAGAAGTTGCTGCAAACGCGTGTTGTTGGCCAAGATGATGCAGTGAATGCCATATCGCGAGCAGTTCGCAGGGCACGAGTCGGACTTAAGGATCCAAGTCGGCCGATCGCTGCCATGCTTTTCTGCGGGCCAACCGGTGTAGGAAAAACGGAGCTTACAAAAGCTCTTGCTCAGCACTTCTTTGGAGCCGTAAGTCCTTTCATACGCATGCACATATGGCGCCTTACCACGGTTTTTTTCTTCCAGGAGGACGCCATGATAAGGTTGGATATGAGCGAGTACATGGAGCGTCATACTGTGAGCAAGCTTATCGGTTCTCCTCCCGGATATGTTGGATATGGCGAGGGTGGAACGCTGACAGAGGCTGTTCGCAAGAGGCCCTTCACTGTTATTCTCTTGGACGAGATCGAGAAAGCTCATCCCGATATCTTCAACATGCTTTTGCAAATTTTTGAGGACGGTCGCCTTACCGATTCACAGGTAAAGCATTTTCCGTAATGCCTGTAAGCTGACCTGCTGGATTCTACAGGGCCGCGTCGTCTCTTTCAGGAACTCGCTTTTGATAATGACATCCAACGTTGGCTCCTCGGCCATAGCAAGAGGAGGAAGCGGCAAGATCGGTTTCTCGTTCGCGGAAGGTGGCGACGAAGACTACACAAACCTCAAAGGTCTGGTGATGGACGAGCTGAAAAACTTCTTCAGGCCTGAGCTACTCAACAGAATAGACGAAGTGGTTGTCTTCAGATCGCTAGAGAAAGCTCAGGTGAGAGATAAGTCTCTCATCCCTTTGCGTACGTCGTAACACTTCTTTTGCAGGTCCGTGCCATTGTTGACATGATGCTAGCCGAGACGAAAGAGAGGCTCGCCAAGCGAGGCATCAATCTGGAGGTGTCGGAAGCAGCCGTGAAGCTGGTTTGCGACGAGGGCTACGACAAAGCTTACGGAGCTCGTCCCTTGCGGCGAGCGGTCACCAGGATCATCGAAGACGCGGTGAGCGAGTCTCTCCTCTCGTCACACTACAGCGAAGGCGATACAGCGCTGCTAGACCTGGACGCCAGTGGCAACCCGGTGGTAGTCCAGCACTCGAAACCAGATAGGTGCGACCATGGCTTGTGCGTCCAGGTGCGAGCTCCAGTCTCGGTTGCTTCCAGCTGATCTTCACGCGTACAGAAATAAGATTCTTGTGAAGATGAAACAATACTGTGTATAGAATCTATGGACGAAGAAGGAACCTATGAAATGGTACCTTGTAATGGCTAAATCGCGCAAAATTGCAAAGAGAGATTGATGTTTTGTAAAGAAACGGTGGAAGGATCATTCGTGTTTTGAGCTTAGATTGAGTGACAACCCCATGCAACCATAGTCCAAGTCAATGCTGCTAAAAACTCTCTAAAGTGTTAATTATCAAGATTCGAACCCCCGACGTGCTTTTTGCCCGAAGTGTTAACTGACTGGTCTAACCTGTTTTATTGAGCTGGCGGAGCAATATTTGGGGTATTTCTTCCGTAAAAGATTTTCGCATAAAGTCCTTGTTAATTGGACCCTCGGCCGCCTCGAAGCCGGGTCATCTACTTCCGGTCCACCTCTACACTTACCCGATAACCAATTCCTCAGCAACCGGGCTCGCGTTAATTTAACATCATACCATGTAGTTAACCGATATGGACGAGGATTGGCCTCTTCCAAGATGCTTGACGCCGAGAAGAAGATCCACCGCATAGCAAGCGGCACCTGGTGGGATCACTGCGCGAATTCTATGACTCGGTGGTGGTGGACCGTGCGACTATGGCATGTGTCTTGGTTGCTTCCAGCTGATCTTCACGGCACAGAAATAAGATTCTTGTGAAGATGAAACCAAAAAATGTGTATAGAAGAAGGAACTTCGAGCCTATGAAATGGTACTGTCTTCAGGTATCTAGATCACGCAAAGTTGCGGAGAGAGATTGATGTCTTGTGAAGAAACTGTGTAGACTTTAGAGGAAGGATCGTTCGCGTTGTTAAAACACGAGCTAAGATACGATGTCAAGGGTTCCACTGGTGGCCACACGGGCATGTTTTCCAGCAAATCAGATGCTCTTGACAACCTTCCAGATCGACCAAGCGCGTCAACAATGCAACCATAGTGCTCCATCGCCGGTACCAGATTGTAATCCAGCACCATCGAAACGAAGGAGTTTCTAGCTTCCTCGACTCGCCCAGTGTGGCTGTAGGCGCTCAAGACAGTGACGAAGGTGATACCATCTGGATCGAATCCCAGCTGTTGCATCGCCCAGAAGTTCTCGACGGCATCCCGATGGTATCCTCCCCGGCCATAGGCAGCAAGCAGTGAGTTCCAGGAAACGATCTCCTTGAAAGGGATTCGATCGAAGAGCTTTTTTGCCTCTGAGATATGCCCAACTCGGGCATACGCTTCGACCATCGCGATCCATGATGTCAAGTCTGGCTCGTGGAGGTGGTCAAACAGGAATCTTGCCTCTTTGATCTCTCCGGCCGAGGCGTGGGATTCGAGCATCGCGGTCCAGGAGATTACACTCCACTGCGGCATTCGCTCAAACACCCTGCGTGCTTGATCTACAAGTTTCTCGCGAGCAAACGCAGACATCATAGCGTTGCAAGAGATCACATCCACCCTGGGGGAGTAATCAAAGAAATATATCGCTTCTTGGAGGTTTCCAATCTGTGCGTAGCGGACTAGCATCAAACACCACGTCTCGACTCCGTGGCATGGCATTTTCTCAAACAATTCTCGCGCCATTAGCAAATGCCCGTCTTGGGCATTTGCTGCAACCATTGCATGCCATATTACCATGTCCCGTTGTGGCGTTTCTTTGAAAAACAATCTTGCTTTTTCTAGCAGCCCGTTTTCCGCCAAAGCTGCAACCATGGCAGTCCACGAGAAAACGTTTCGCATTGGCATCATGTCAAATAGTTGCTCTAATGCACCAAGATGCCCTTTCCGGGCATATACTTGCAAAAGTGCTGTCCAAGAAACCACATCCCTCTCGAGCATGGAATCAAAGATTCGTTTTGCTGACGGAACGTTACCGACCTGGGCATATGCCGTCATTATTGACGAGCAAGGCGCAATGCTCCAGCTTGGCATTCTCGCAAAAACACCCTCTGCCATTGCCGTTTGCCCGTCATAGGCATATGCCGTGAGCAACGCCGTCCATGCCACAACGTTTCTTTGTTGCATATTCGCGAATAAGGCCCTCGCTTCGGACAAATGCGCAGTCTTGGCAAATGCTGTCACAAGTACCGTACACGTGGCGGCATCTCGTTGAGGCATTTTCTGGAACGCTCTGGATGCCTCGAATATTTGCCCATGCTTGGAATGAGCTTGTATCAACGCCGTCCAGGACACGACGACGCGGACGGTCATCCAGTGGAACACGTGTCGCGCTTCCTGTATATGCCCAGTTTGGGCATATGCTGTGATAAGGATATTCCAGGAGTAGACATTGGGGTGGTGGAGGGAATCAAAGGCGCCCTTGGCATCTTCTATGCTGCCACATTTGCCGTACATGTCTACGATCCAATTCCCTAATAGCCTGCTCTTGGCGAGGAGCGCTGGGATGATTTGCCGGAGGCGCGAATGCAGCTCCCTGGCCTGGCGAAGATCCTTGCTCCTGGCGACTGATCGGATGAGATCGCAAGCAGCGATGGAATCCAGCCTCGAAAAGCTTGATCGTTATCGAGTGTTTCTTCCCAAAAAATTTCTTGCAAGGAATATTTTCAATGGTCACACTTGGCAGTGGCGGCAAGAGCCCTAGGCGGCGCCCGGGATGGGTGTGCTGCGCCGCCTCATGCATCTCGCCGCGCAGAGGCTCCATCGGCCGGGCAGGAGGAAGCTGGCGCCACTGCCGTCGCAGATTTCGCCTCCAGTTCCAGGTATGGCCGATCCTTCTCCACAGCGCCAGCATCAGCCAAGAAATCCAAAGAATGTAGCAGCAGCAGCGCCAGAGGAAGAAGAAGAGGAAGATTATGTCTCATTTGAGGTGGATTGGTCAGTCTTCTCCATGGTGCACATCCAGACGACGATCCAAGAGATGCTCTTCACGCTGGCGGGGCTGGCCTTGCCCGAGGAGCAGCAGCACAAGCAAGCATTCAGAATCGAGAATGGGAATTGGCGGACCAATCTCGACGTCAAGGAGCTCTATCTCCGCCGGGAGCTTCGTGACGGCGTGGAGACTGGATTTCTAGTGCGTGGGGTGATCTACGACATGGCGGCTTTGGCCATTCCTCCTCAAGAACGAGGGAAAAGAATCAAGGAGATGGCGTCCTCTGGATCCAGGGACTGGAGCAATCTCGTTCACGAGAACGTGAACGAGACTGTTGGAAAGGTGGAAGATGTGTCGGCCGAGCAAGTCATGGAGAAGCTGGGACTGAAATATGTTGGCGCACTCCAGGAGAAGATTGGGAGTGGCAGTGTCTCCTCGGCGGCGGCTTTGAGGAAGAAGAAGCTGCAAGAGAAGCAGGGCCTGGAAGAGATCCTGGGGAGAGGAGACAGCATACGAGCAAAGTATGCCGAGAGGCTTAGACACAAGCAAGCATTAGCGGATGCAAGACAAGAGCAAGCCAAGCTCGGGGTGGTGATCACAACTTCTCCTGGAGAAAAAGATAGCTCTGTGCTACCGGGTTGCCCCGCTCTTATTCGATACCTGGAGGTTCGTTTTTATCTTTCGGTTCTCTCTTCTATAATCTTTTGTTCTCTATGCTTCCAACTCTTTCCTTTTCCAGGAGCGTGGTGTTTCGCAAGCTCTTTTGGCTCGTGGCCCAGACGCTGAGCTTAGAAACTTAATGAACCAGTTGGGAGGCTTCCAGTTTGCGGAAGTGAGGAGATTGCAAGAAGAAGTCGTCAGGTACTTTTCATTTTTCATGAATCACAGTTCCAACCAATGTGACTGTCCAAGCAGCGAAGGAATGCTGGACTCGATATGTACAAAATGGAGGCTACCAGCCAAGCGAGTCTTGCTGGTAAGTTTTCGTTTTTGCTCTACGCTATTGGGATCTAATTCGGCAAACCAGGTTGTTGGAGCCAATGGTAGTGAAAGCGAGGAGCTGCTCAAGGTTGCAGCTGACAAAGGCTACTTCGTTTGCCGTGTCCAGAGCACTTCAAACAGCCAAGGCGAGTCGAAAGACTCAAAACCGGAGTCACAGAAACGTTGGGGCCTAACTTCGTGGTTCAACCATCTTGCCGAGGGGACTCTCCACATCGAAGAGCAGCGGAATCACGAGAAAGACATCGTCCATTTCCGGGTGATGGACATGACTGAGCTCAAGTGGGTGATTGAGGACCTCAATGGAGTCTCGTACAGGACAAGCACCATGGTCCGAGGATTCAAGTGACAATGCTCTGGAATTCATGGATTCTTTAACAACTTCATTTGGATTCTAAAAATATCCTTATGCCATAAAGACTCCAGCATTCTTCTATTGATTGGTGCAATGTGATCTAATATTATTCCACATTTTTGTATGAAAAGAATTTTTCATAGTACTTGATGTGTTTAATAAAGTAATATATTTATTTTTTTCTTAAAGGAAAAAAGGACACTAAAAATGATATATGGCAAATATTTAATTCTCATTTTGTGAGTGTATAAAATATAGAAATGAAATAAAAAATGTGCAACCCAAATACCCTAATTTTTATATAAAAGCGAATGGTCTAAATTGAAATTAATCCAATAGCTATCAAAACCCCTAGTGCACAGTTGTTAATATTAGTATATAGCATTGTAATTGTATATTTAAATTTCCTATCATCCTCTTCTTTCGAAAAGAAGAATGGAAGGTAGTTAAAGTTTTTTAGTTGATGGGTTAAGATCTAAAAGAACATAAAAAAAAGGCATTAGTGAATTTGTAAGTGGTATTAATTGTTCTTGATTCCTTTATACAAAATGTTTCAGCTGTTACACATACACAATTTCTGGACATTAATTTGTTGAACATCATGCCATATGTTATAAACTTACAATTTAACTTGCTATAATACCCAATATAGTCCCTTTCATTAAGTAAAGAGCCCTTTAGACAAACTATATATTGTAAGATTGGAAAAATGACTAATACTAAGACATCCACTTTATACTCTGTAGGTGGATAATAATGGGAGTTGTAACACCATTATTGTCTTCTTTGTTCGTACAAGTGTAAAAATGCTTGTCAAATATTGATCCTAAGATCTAGCATTAACAACACATAGCAATCGCAAAAGTAAACTTAACTCCATTGGTAATATCAGATCATAATTATATAAAAGTTTATATAGTGAAGCACTAACAAAACTTTGTACCCTTATGACATAAGTATACCAAAGAGATGATAAATAACTATCCCAATTTAAATGCTGAAAGTTCATATACTTCGTGATCATGCCTTTGAAGGTCCAAACAAGCTATTCCACCAAACCATTTGTTTATGGATAATAAACACTTATGAAAGTGTAACATATTTTTAATTAAGATGTTAAATAAATGCAGGACTATTATCCAAAAGAATTTACTCTAAACAGAAATGTTGGAACACCACTTGATTGAAAAGGAAGTATCCAACAACAATTGTAAATACACTAGCAAGAGTATGTCATTATTACTTCTCACTACTTGACTCATTAGATGGAAGTTTTGAGCTTTATTAACCTCACCAAGAGAAGGTAAATTTTTCTCTACACCTTATGATCAACTGGCAATAGTACAAAATCCTCATTTAGAAAATCCATAAATGCTAGAATAATAAGCTTATTTGAAACATGATAAGAGAGTAAAGAATGAGAAAGGGCATCAGCATTAACTATAAAACTCTTGGGTAATAAACAATTTCAAAATTATATATCTGAAATTTCAAAACCCACCAAACAATATAACCAATCAAATTCTTCCACTTTAATAGCGAAATAACTGCTAATAAGATTCAAGAATCATGTAAATATGCATAAAGTTTCTTGAAACCCTAAACTGATGCTAAATAATCCTTTATCATGGAATAATTCACCTCCTTTAGTTATAATGTATTGCTAATGTATGCAATGGGATGACACTAACTAAGGACACATTTGGGCTCTCTTATATTAACACACCTCCAAAATCGATATTAAAAGCATCTAAATGCAAAATAAAAGGTCAAGTGTAGTTAAGATATGCCAAAATTGGAGAAGTTATTAATTGCTCTTTGAAATCCATAAATGTTCACTCACAATCCATAAACTAAATGAAAAACAACATTAACAACTTCAACAATGCTCACAATAGTGCAGTATGATAAAAAAAGATGATTAACGAAATGGTTGAGATATTATACCTTACCTAAAAAGCATTGTAAGTCACGACAAATAAAAACTTTGATTGAATGAGCATCCTTAGTTAGAATAGGATAATATATTGCAATCTTGGCCCCAAATGATAGGTCAAATTTGAAAAAATCGACATACTCCATAAGCCGGTCAACTGTTGCAACACGAAGACTATTAAAAGAATCTAAAAAGGGAATAGAGGAACAAAATAGAAATAGAGAATGAAATAATAGAGAAATAAAAGTGATAGAAATAGATGTAGAAGCAAAGTGATAAAAAGAAATATAAGTGAGAGGAATGAAAGAAATATAAGGAAATATGAGATAAATGGGAAAAGTCTCAAAGTCACATTTAGCATGATTGCACCATAACCAATTCATATGAAAGATGAGGTCAGAAGCTTAATTTAACACCATTTGTAATGAGTAAAGTTTAAGCTCGAGATTGCCCACATGCATCACTATGTCTGCCTCATCCTATGTACATGCGTGTGTATAGCCATTGTTATAAAGAATGAAAGCTAGCTCTGCTACACCAATGTGTGGCAACAGGCCGAGCAATAGAAGATATACATAAACCTATATCAACAAACACAAAGAGAATAATAGAAGCCTTGTTATTATAAAAACAAACTTAGAAAATAAACCTTAAATGAACTGGTGCCAAATGAACCACTTGATGATACTCCTAAAAGAAGGGTCATTGACTTATTCACACAAGAATCCTTCACTACTTGTGTGACTCTTTGTTTCCCAGAAACATCTTAATGTCTAGACATTCTATTGCAGCAGCACTAATAAGACATTGTTGACACCAAAGTGTCCACCAAAAAATAGAGGACACTAATTTGGAAAACGTTAATAACATTGATACGTGTGATCAACCTCATCACACACCCAACAATAGATATCACAGCCATGATTATATCCTCACACTTATCCTTGAACTTGAGCAGTAGTAGCATCAACTTCTATTGGAATAAGACTATCTCCTACATGAAGTGGAGTTGAAGAACGTGTAGTGAGAAATGCAAGAGGTAATGTTTTATAATGTTGTGTTAGGTGAAGAGCATTGTCAAGGGTGGCAAAAGAAAGTGCATGCACAAGTCCCATAAGATCTTAACAAAGTGTTGGCCATAACATTCCCCACTTGTTCTGCTATGACATATTTATATATACATGAAGTAAGGGGCTCTAGAAAAAAATACCAAATTGCATTATTGACTCAAATGGCCCTCGATGAAGACAATACAATTGTTGGAAGGTATTTGTGAAACATAAATCCCTAAGCCCCAAAGTGGAGTAGAAAGGGTGCTTCATGGTAGTGGTTGAAGTGGAAGTCTAATAAACATAACATGTTTGGACCAAAGGCTCTAACTTAGAATGTTGAGAGTGGGAGTGAAACTCCGAATGAAGTGTTTGAGGGATGAGCATGAAGCAATCAATGAATGAGACTTTAAAAAAAGACACAAACAAGTGTCATGACATATGAAAGTGTCAAGAATAAGTCTAAAAAAGAGTCCGAGATGGAGTCCAAGATAAAGTCTGATATGGAGTCCAATATAGACCCGAGATGGACCCGATATAGACCCAAGATGGAGCTCGAGATGGAGTCCAAGATGGACCTAAGATGGAGTTTGAGATGGACCCGAGATGGAGTTTGAGATGGACCCGAGATGGAGTTTGAGATGGACTTGAGATGGAGTCCGAAATGGACTTAAGATAGAGTCCGAGATGGACCTAAGATGGAGTCTGAGATGGACCCAAAATGGAGTTCGAGATGGACCTGAGATGAAGTCTGAGATGGAGTCCAAGATGGACCCGAGATGGAATTTGAGGTTGAGTTTGAGATCAACCTAAGATGGAGTTTAAGGTCGAGACCAAGACTGAGATGGAGACCAAGACAGGGATGGAGACCGAGACTGAGACCAAGACAGAGTTCAAGACCAAGTTTGAGACCAAGTCCGAGACCAAATATGAATCCAAGTCTAAGTCCGAGGGTGAAAGCCCAAAGCAATTGTTTCCTAGACCCTAGGGTGTTTGGTGAGCTCTAAAAGTATAATAGAAGGAGGATTCTAGTGAAGCCAATTTGGCTAGGAAAGGTTAGTATGATCAAGGAAGGTTATACCTATGTGTTGGGTGATGGTATATCCATTGAGGAGTCCAAAGCTAAAGTGAACATAAATAAACAAGTATTTTGGTGAAGTGTTCAAAAGTTGGCCCTAACTCCCTCATGAGATTGAATGGTCAATGCTCCCAATCCAAATGTGGGTAGCATTATTTAGCATGGCTCATTAGAATCTCGCTCTAGCCATATGGCTAGGGCACCCAAAGGCAGAAAGTGGGGAGAATACCCATGAGGCTCATATAGAGCTATAGTGTTTTGAAATGTTATCCCAAAATCCTAGACTATAGAAAGGAAAAGGAGCAATCTTCTTGTGTAATGACTTGTGTTGTGATTATATCCTTAGTCACTATATAAGAGAATTGCTCCTTTTCCTTTCCATAGTTTTGGAACAACTTTCAAAACACCATAACCTTATAGAAGCCTTGTGGGTACTCTCCTCACCTTTTGTTTTTGGGTACCCTAGCCATGTGGCTAAAGTGAGGTTTTGATGAGCTATGCCAGGTATCCAAGTATGTAGTGCCACCCACACTTGGATTGGGAGCATTGACCATTCGATCTTTCGAGGGAGCTAACGCTAACTCTTGAACACTTTACCAAGTTACCCCATTTATCCATCCATATTCACTCTAGCCTTGGACTCCTTAATGGTTATATCATCACCTACTATATGAATATAACCTTCTTTAGTCACATTAGCCTTTCCTGGCCAAATTGGCTTCACTAAAATCCTCCTCCTCCCCCCCCCAATTATACTTTTGGAGCTCATTAAACCACCCAGAGTTTGGGAGATGATTGCTTTGGTCTTTCATCCTCAGACTTAGACTTGGACTCAAACTTGGACTCGAACTTAGACTCGGACTTGGACTTAGACTCAGACTCGGACTTGGTCTCGGTCTTAGTCTGGGTCTAGGTCTTGGTTTTAGTCTCGGTCTTAGTCTTAATCTTAGTTTTGGTCTCCATCTCGGTCTCGATCTCTCTCTTAGATCTATCTTAGACTCTATCTCATGTCCATTTTAGACTCCATTTTGGGTCTATCTCAGACTCCATCTTAGACTTTATCTCACCATCTTGGATCCATATCAAACTCTATCTCGGGTCCATCTTAGGTCTATATTAAGCTCTATCTTAGGTCCATCTCAAGTCCATATCGGACTCCATATCAAACTCTTTCTCAGACTCTTTTTTGGACTTATTCTTGATACTTCCATGTGTTATGACACTTGCCAAATATTAGTTATTCTTGTGTCTCTTTTTAAAGATTCATTTATTGATTTTTTCATACTCATTCCTCAAGCACTTTATTCAGAATTCTATTCCCACTCTCAACTTTCCAAGTTGGAGCTTTTAGTCTAAATATGTTATGCTTGTTTAACTTCTACTTTAACCACTACCATATGAAACCCTTTTTGCTCCACTTTAGGGGCTTAGGGATTTGTGTTTCACAAGCCACTAACCCCTAGTCCCAATTTCAACTCAGTTTGGAAGCATCACTAAAGAGTTTTTTTAAAATTGGGTTCTAAACCTCAATATCTCTATTATAATTTTAAAACCTCTATATCCTTAGGATTCCCATGGAAAATTGTTCTATCCTTAAGGTTCCCATGGAAAAACATTGGCTGGATGCAAAGATTGGTAGCAAGAGCAAGAGGAGCTATACTATACACCATAAATGCCACCTTTAATTGAGTTTGATTATTCAATTGAAACCATATTACATTAAAAATTGTTGCTCTAGCGTCAAAGAAAGGGGAGGCTATTGCTTTGCTATAAAGATGAACAAAAATAAAAAAAGTAAAATAGAGAAAAATGAAAATCTATAAGAAAAATGAGATTTAGATGATTTAAAAGCTATATCTACACTAAAAGCATAAATCCAAATAATGCTTAGGGACAATTAAAATTGCCCCTCAACTCCACCAATATGAGTGTATAGAATATGGACATAAAATATAGAAATGTGGATATCCAATTATTATACTTATTCTAAATTAAGCCATACTTAAAAAATTAATAATTTTATATTTATTAATAAAATTATGCAACATAACCAAATGATGATTTCATGCATATAATATATAGATTCAAGTTTTAGAATTTAATTAATAATTTTATAAATGGACACTAAGTTAAATCATAAATAATATATTAAAAATGTTAAAAAATTAAAATGAGAATATAACATATATCTAAAGTGAATTAAAATATCAATACTACACAAAAATTTCTCAAGTTACATATATTAGAATTTTACCTATCTTAGTTGATAAAGTTTTCAATATTAATAAATAATTCTATTTATTATATTTAAAACAAAATTTATCAGTTTATAAGTATCAATTTATAGAATACAATTTTTGGTTTGCTTAAGCAAACCTTAAAGGGGAGTGAATGGTAATGAATATACCTAGAATATACATGGATATTTTAGGATATTTACCATCTAACGGTTGTTATTCATTCATATTAATCTTGCATTTATAAACTCCCTAAACTTTCTAATATATTTTAGTTTTTGGTTGGTTTAAGCAAACTTGTAGAGGACTATGATGGTGAATATACCTAGAATATGCTTAGATATTCTAAAATATTCTACCATTTAACAGTTGTTATTCATTTAGATTAATCTTGTACTTATAATTTATAAACATGTTTATAATTTATAAACTTTCTTAAGCCCTTTCTAGTATATTCTTTTTTATTCTATCATCTAATGGTTGATATGCAATAAGATTAATCTTGTGTTTATAAATTACAAATACTTTTGTAATTATAGCTTTATTTAATCAATTAGATTAATATGTAATAATAAAATTACTATTAAGCAAACACATGCAACGTGTAGCAATTTAATTTACCATCTAATGGTTGATATTAAATAAGATTAATTTTGTGCTTATAAAATATAAATATATTTATAATTATAAATTTCTATTTGTTCTTAGTTGGCCTATTCTTTTTTTGCCTTTCGCTTTTGCACAGAGGGATGGTAAACACTTAAATGCTCACCAGTGCGAGTGTGTCGCGTGGGTGCATATGAATCGTCCGCAAAACCTAGGTAGAGGTGGACATCCAGATCCGAGCTAGAAATGAGTGGGGTGGAACTGGCGCTGGCGGAGGAGCGATCGCTCCTTTGCCCCATTCCGCTCAGCACCGCAGAGGATGGCCGATCGATCGTTCCGGCGGCGGAGGTGAGGCGATGTTTCACGCGGAGAAAGGGCCCCAGGCCGGAGGTCCAGGCCTACACAGTCCAATGCTCGCGCTGCGGCCAATGGCGGCTGGTGCCCAGCGAGGAGGTCTACGAATCCATCCGGGCGCGGGTGCTGGAGAATCCGTGGGTGTGCGAGGACGCCAGAATCTGGAGGCCCGATGCGTGTTGCGACATCAAGGGCGACATCCAGCAGGAGGGCGATGATCGATTGTGGGCGCTGGACAAGCCCAATCTGCCCAAGACGCCCGCCGGCTGGAAGCGCGACTTCGTCATTCGCAGCGAAGGGTGCTCCAGGTTTGGCGACATGTAAGTTTCGTATATCTTCTTTCTCTCTCGATCGAGCGCCCACTTCTTTTCTTCTTGGTTCCTAGATACTACATTTCTCCTTGCGGGAAGAAGCTGCGCTCCATGGTCGAGGTTGCAAAGTAAGTTTCTTTCTCGTACCTTATAGCTTAGATTTTCCTTTTCGCTTATAGATTCTATAGCTAGCTTAGATTTCCTTTTCTATAGCTTACTATAAGCAAGCTTAGATTCTATAGCTAGCTTAGATGTCCTCCAAAACTTGCTAGAGGTGGTAGGCATCCTTTATTCTAGTTCTAGACTAGATTTTGTTACTACTTGTGGCTTAGAACTAACTTCGAATGTCCTGAACTTATCGGATGTTTACTGTTCTTCCAGGTTCCTTGAAGATCACCCCGAGTACTATGACTTGAGCGTAGACCAGTTTTGTTACACGATACCACAACCTGCTGATAAGAGCTACGTCGCAGGCAAGAAACGAGCACGCGATTCTCCTGCCAAGCTAGTGCTCCAGAGATGCGTCAGGCAGTCGAGAAACCGTGACAGAAGCGCCAGGGGATTGAACAAGAAAAATGGTTCACGAGTGCCGCAGAAAGCTCTCAAACCATCGCTCAAACTTCCACCTCCGGTGCCGCGGGGATGGATCCGGGAGATCATTCTTCGTGGCAGCGGAAGCTCCAGGCTATGCGACGTGTAAGCTTTTACCATTTCTTCTCTACCAGATTTTTCGTAACAAGGTTGTGTTTCGTCACAGATACTATCTCTCTCCATGCCAAGCCAGGATTCGCTCTCTGCCAGACATGAACGAGTAAGCAAGAAGTTTTCTCGAAGCTCTCATCTCTTTCTACTTTGGCTCTTCTCAGGTTCTTGCACCAGAATCCTTCCTATCTTCATCACGGAGTTCGTCTCGAGCAGTTCGATTTCGGCGCTCCAGCGTCCGAGAGAGAAATCTTCGAAGTTGGATCGCTCCCTGGCTGTGCAGTGACGAGGGCGATGAAAGGCTCCAACTTAAGGAGCTAGATTTTGCACAAGAAAACTCGTCCTCCGTTATAGCGAACTTACGCAAACGCTAGTTGATTTGTGGTGAGATCCCCGAGATTGATCTAAATGTATAGTAGCCGTTAGATCATATAAGAACCCTAAAACCCCGAATATGCCTCCACTTGAATGTCCCTCCTTCGAGTGCACCTCGATCCAGCGGATTCCTACGCCCAGCTCGTGATCTCCTGCGCCAGGAAGCGCGATCTCCTCCAAGCCAGGCGCCTCCACTCGCGGCTCCAGGCGATCCATCTTGCCGATGACAGATTCATCGCCAATCTCCTCATCGACATGTATGGCAAATGCGGCAGCCCGGACGACGCTCGATCCGTGTTTGCCACCATCCGCCGCCCCAACTCCTTCTCCTGGAACATCTTAATCTCGGCCTACGCCACCAACGGCCATGCCGATCGCGCGCGCCAGCTCTTCCACGCGATGCCGCTCAAGAACGAGGTCTCCTGGACCACGATCCTCCACTCGCACGCCCAGGACGGCGATCTGGATGAAGCGCACGGGGTCTTCCTCCGGATGCCGGGCTGGGACGCGCTCACCATGACCGCCATGGCGGTGGCGTTTGCGCGGAACAGGGATGTGGAGCACGCCAAGGCGCTGTTCGATGGACTGCCGGAGCGCGACGTGGTGCCGTGGACCGCGATGCTTGTGGCGTATAGCGAGGATGGCGATCTGGATGGCGCGAGGGGCTTGTTCTTGAGGATGCCAGAGTGGGGGATCGTGCCGTCCAATGCGATGATCTCTACGTTTGGGCAGCAGGGATTGGTGAGGGAATCGAAGATGGTATTTGATGCGATGCCTGGGAGGGATGATGTTTCGTGGGGCGCGATGATCAAAGCTTATACCCAGGCTGGGCATTTTGTGGAGGCTGTGAGGATGTTTGAGATTGTGCCGGAAAGAAGCACTGTCGCGATGACGAGTATGGTGGTTGCTTATGCGGAGAACGATGCTTTGGAAATCAGCAAGGTGATGTTTGATCGCATACCGGAAAGAGATCCAGTGTCTTGGACAGCGTTGCTCTCAGTAAATGCAACAAACGGGCATCTTGTGGAAGTGATAAACATATTCGATCGCATGCCGAAACGAAGTTGGAGGTGTTGGCAGACGATGCTTTCGGCCTACTCTGATCACGGAGACTTGGAAAACACAAAACTGACGTTCGCCACCATGCCTTACAGGGGATCAGTGTCGTGGAACGCGCTGCTCGGAGCGTATGCTCAAACCGGCCATCTTGAGAGCGCCAAGGAGTTCTTTGACAGAATGCCGCAGTGCGACACCGTCTCGTGGACAATCGTCTCGGAAGCATACGCTCAGAGGGGACACATCCAAGAATCGAGGTGGTTTTTCGACAACGTCCCGGACAGAGATCTCGTCTCCTGGAACTCGATCATGTCGGCCTATGCGAGAAGGGCGCTGTTTCGCGAAGTGATCGAGCTCTTCGCGGCGATGGTGATGGAGGGAGTCGATCCGGATGCGGTGAGCTGCCTGCTGCTGCTCACGGCTCACAGCCACATCGGCCTGGTGGCCGAAAGCAAGGAGGTATTCCTGTCCATGGCGTCGGACTACTCCGTGGAGTGGGACGCGCAGCACTTTCGATGCATGGCGGATGCTCTGGCCAGAGCTGGCCGGCTTCTCGACGCCAAAGAGCTGCTCGAGTCCATGCCGTTTGGCGCCGAGAGCGTGGCGTGGACGAGCTTCGTGGGCGCTTGCAAGATCCACGGGAATCTGGAGCTCGCAGCGTTTGGAGTCGAGCAAGCGCAGGACTCCGATTCTCAGGATGGCGCTCCGTATGTTTTGCTATCGAATGCGGTCTTGGGCACGTAGAAGTTCCATCAAAAAGAGATTTTTTCTCTCTCCCAGATCGTTTTTCTATCCAATGTGGTCGCGGGATCGTAGAGGGTGATCGATCTTATGTTGCCGAGGAGAAGAGCTCTAGGAGTTCTTGCGAGATTCGTGCTTGCCAGGAGCTACAGCAGGAGGGAGACATGGGGTGGAAAGCCATTCTTGCAACACCCGCTCGCTCCAAGGAACCGGGGATGGGGGCTGGAGCTCAAGATGCTGGAGTGCGTGAGGAAAGGTAAGGTGATGTTCGCCAGGAAGATCCTCCCTCTGTGCCTGGAGCGCGGCGTCTTCACCGAGAACACCGAGCTCGCGACGCTGGTGATCGAGCTCTTCGGCAAGAACAGCTGCCTGGAAGAAGCGCGCGTGACCTTCGAGAGCCTGCCAAGACCCGGCAACATCGCCTGGCACTTCATGGTCCAGGCCTACATCCTGGCCGGGAAGATCGACGAGGCGCGAGAGCTCTTCGACAAGATCCCGACGATCACCGCTCACACTCGCAACGTGATGCTGGGAGCTTACCTCGCCAAGAACAGGCTCGCCGACGCCAAGGCTCTCTACGATCGCCGCCCCGTCCAGGAGCTCGTGACGTGGTGTATCATGTTTACCGCGCTCGTCAAGAGCGATCATCTCGACACCGCGCGAGGGATGCTCTGGGCGATGCCAGTGACCAGGATCGACATCGCCTGGAACGTAGTGATCCAGGCCTACTGTAAGAAGGGTCTCTTCGATCAAGCCAAGGAAGTGTTTGATTCCATGCCTGGGCATTCCAAGAACCCAATCACGTACCGGATGATGGTCACTGCCTATGCCCAGTCCGGGCATCTCGCCCAGGCGCGCGAGCTCCTCCGCGAGATTGAGGAGCTCGATGGCGTCGCCTGGAACGAGATGATCCAGGCGTATGCCCGGTTTGGGCATCTTGGCCGCGCGCTGGAGATGATGGATCTCCGCCCGGGACGCACCGACGACGCCTCGCGCATAGCGATGATCCAGGCCGCCGGGAGGCTGGGCAGGATCCGCGACGCCGAGACGATCTTCGCCAGCGTCACACTCGATCGCGTCGCTTACAACGCGCTGCTAACGGCCTATGCCCGCGCTGGGCTCGTCGACGCCGCCAGGAAGATCTTCCACGATCTGGACGACGCCAGGAACGAGACCAGCTGGAGCAACATGATCCAGTGCTACGCGCAGCGCGATCTCGTCCACGACGCCGAGGAGCTCTTCGATCGATCGCCATACGAGTGCGTCGCAGCGTCCACTGCGATGGTCGGAGCTTACGCTCGAGCTGGGCTTGTGTTCCAGGCCAAGCGCTTGTTTGACAGCCTCATCTTGAAGAACGCCACCACCTGGGCAGTGATGATCGGTGGCTATGCCCGGAGTGGGCATCCCAGAGCCGCGATCCATTTCTTCCACCGGATGGTGTTCGAGGGCGTCGATCCCACTCGCCTGGCTTTCACGGCCGTTTTAACTGCCTGTCAGCTGAAGCGGGCGCGCTACTATCTCAGCTCCATGGGCCGAGACTATGGCGTACCTCCTGGCCTCGAGCACTACCACTGCCTCCTCGAGCTTCTCGGGAGGAATGCCAAGCTGCTGGATCGTGCCGAGGAGCTCGTGAACTCGATGCCTTTCTTTCCTGATGCTGCTGCCTGGACGATTCTCAAGCGTGCCTGTGAGGCTCACGGGGACACCGAGCGAGCGGCGAGGATCACTGTTTCACCAAAGTTCGAGTTTGTCAGTGCCCATGATCACGTTTGCAAGCGGGAGATGATTCAGTACCTGGATGAAGCGCTGCCGGACAAGGATCCCAGTGTCAGAGACTATGGAATTCCTATGGCTCATCTCTTTACAATCGGGAGAGAACTGCGACGATGGGAGAAATGAAGGACGTCGTCGTTTTTCTTCTGTACATTGGAACGAGAAACGAACAAAAAACGTTCATGAGAGCGAAAGCATTGTCAACTTGGAAACGATTCACGAGCGGGACGCTGCCGAGTATCCAAGAATCGCGCCGTCACACACGTTGAGCTCGATTGACAGGTTCACGGGTCTGCTGTGATGGCTCGAGTCCACATTTATCTCTCGCTGCTCGTCATGTCGACCTGGGAGTGAGACGCTGAGAAACAAACGGAAAGGAAAGAAAGCTTTTAATTACCATCACGGCCGTTTGCACACCGCGGACTTTGGAGACTGATACTCACGTCGTTCGCGGATGAAACGTCCGATCTGTTGCTGTTGGTGGCGTCACTGTCGTGATTGTTAGCTCCACTCACTTCGTGTGGAGGCATCTGACCAATGTTGATGTTGATAGTCACCGAGGAATCTTGCGAGCTAGGAGCACCAAAGAGCTGAGCAGAGTGATCACCACCACCTCCATGCTCGTCATCTCTATCCGACCTCTTCCACAATTTAAGACTCCATTTTCCAGGCCTCATTGGTCTGCTGCTCACGAGCCTTCGGTGGTCGCTCCCGGTTCCTTCGTACTCGAAAACTTGAGAGCTCCATCCTTGCTGCTGGCTGACTACACTTTGCTGCTGCTGAGGATGCTGAGGATGCTGTGACTGAAGCTCCATCTCATTCGAGAGCTGCAGCTCTGGATCAAACAGTGGTCTGATCGCTGGAGCCATCTGAGGATTCATCTGGGAATAGTTTACCAGCCGCCTGTCCGGAGAACTGCGGAGAGAGAGCCGGCAGATGGGACATGTCGAGTGTTGTCTCAGCCATGCGTCTATACAGTCGATGTGGAAGGCATGTCCACACCATGGAAGGAGGCGAAGCATTTCTTTCTCAGCATAATCGTTGAGACACACAGTACATCTGCATAAACAAAAGGATAAACCAGGACACGCTTTAGCGACAATATCTCCTTGCCGAGCAAACTATATACGAAAAACAAAGGCTTACAAGGCATCTTCTCGCGAAAACATCCGCTGGTTGTACTTCACGCTTGGAAACGTCGCAACCACCGATGGCTCAAGTCCACTCAAGCTCCTCTCCATCTGGAAAAAAAAAATGAAAATCAAAGGGATCAACCACCAGTTCTAAGAAAATGTCTACTTAGATAGCTAAGTTTGAGCTAAAGCACCACCAAGCAAAGGAAAAAAAGAACGAAAGAAACCAAACAAAGAACTATTTTAGCTCTTGCATGAAACTATGCGCTCGCTACTTCCCAGAAATCCAAGGCCAAATCGAGATAATCTTACCGAAGCTACTTGAAATCCCGGCGCCGCTGCCCCGCGCCGCCTCCGCCGCCGCCACAGCAGCCGCGCGCAAACGAAGACGATGAACGTCGCGCTCACCGCGAATCCCAAGACCGTCATCACCACATTCATGCTTGAGCTGATCATCCTCGCAAGGCCGAAATTTTCCCCTCCCACTGCCCGATCGATCGATCTATCTATCTCTCAAGAACGAAGATCTCGGCCGCCGGCATTCCCACGGCCTCCAAGCATTGCGGAGGCGCGGCAGGGAAGTACTGGCCGGCCGCCATAGCCGTGCACGCTCGTGCTCATCCCTCGCTTATTCTCGCGCTAGGGGAGCTAGAGAAAAAGAAATGGGCGTGTAAGGGCAGGGTGTCCTTGCCAAAGTACCTGTCCTTAGGACAGATTTGGCCATGGCCGCGATTCGTGAGTGGAAGAATGGGCCACAAAATTTCTCTATACAAGTAGCCAATGCATGGTTGATAATAGCTCCAATGGAATTTGGATGACGATAGCAACAGGCAATTCTACCTTTGCACCACAATTGGTGGAACAAACTATAGCTAGCTATTTTCTCCTCCTGCGTTCGTACGATAACTACATGAAATCTAGGGTTCTTGGTTTCCTTTTATTCCTTGGTCAATGGAACTACACTAATTGAGCCGTTGACCAAATGGGATTAAACTTGGTCAACGTGGGCATGGTTTTGGAGATGGATTTTCAAACCTTGGAACTAACAAGCGGGAATGGACTTAGCCAGGAGCGTCGACGATGTCCTACGCCTCCCTCCCGACAATGCCGAGGCCGATTGTTTTATCTACTCGTCACTGCTCCAGCGCCTGGGACGCTCCTCGTCGCTGGAAGGAGGCAGGAGAATCCACCGGCATTTGGCGACTGCCGGGCAGGATCGGTGCAATACTTTCCTTGGAAATCACTTGATCAACATGTATGGGAAGTGCGGGAGCATCGACGACGCGCGAAGGGTCTTCGAGGGCATTCTCCGACCGAATGTTTTCTCGTGGAACACCATGATCGCTGCATATACCCAGAATGGGCATTTTGACGAGGCGAGGCGGGTGTTTGGGGAGATGCCGAGGAAGAATGTGGTGTCGTGGAACACACTCTTGGCGGCGTATTCAGAGAGAGGGATGTTGTGTGAGGCGAAGGAAATGTTTGACAGGATGCCGCAAAAAGATGTCATTTCGTGGAACTCGCTGGTAACAGCATATGCCCAGAATGGGCATATTTTGGTAGCGAGAGGCTTGTTTGAGAATATGCCCACCCGCGACGCGGCTTCGTGGAACACCATGATCGCGGCCTATGCTCATGCGAAGCACGGCAGCGAGGAAGCCCTCACGCTTTTCAAGAGATTGATCGCGAGCCCCGTGCGCCCCGACGACATCACATTCCTGAGTGTGATCGAGGCGTGCTCGGATCTGGAAAACGGGCACTTCATCCACTCGAGCTTCATCAATGCCAAGGTGAGATCGCCGCTCAAGGTAGAAAACGCGCTCATCAACCTCTACGGCTCCAAGTTCCAGCGCGTCGCCGCCGCAAGGGAGATCTTCGACACAATGCGCGAGCGCGACTTGATCTCCTGGAACACGATGATCGCGGCATATGCCCAGTCTGGGGATGGCGAGGAAGGCATCCATCTCTTCCGGATCATGGATCTCTACGGCGAGGCCCCAGACTCCATCACCCTCATCGCGGTGCTGGACGCTTGCACCGCCGCGCGATCCTTGGAGCGCGGCAAAACCATCCACGCTGCGATACGCGCTGGGACGAGACTTGATCTTACCACGCACCTCCTCGTTCTCACGGCGCTGGTAAACATGTATGGCAACCTCGGCTGCGTGGAGCTGGCCATGGAGGCGTTCCAGGGGATCCAGCGCAGGGACGTGACGGCCTGGACGGCGGTGATCGTCGCCCACGCACGGAATGGCCATGGCGGCGCGGCGCTGGAGCTGTTTCGAGAGTTTGGGCTCGAGGGGATGCAGCCGGATGCCGTGGCGTTCCTCTCCATCTTGACGGCATGCAGCCACGCGGGGCTCTTGTACAGCGGCCGGGACTTCTTCGTGGCCTTGCATGGCGACTACAACGTCGGGGTTACGTTGGAGCACTACCGGTGTGTGATTGATATGCTGGGAAGGCTCGGACAATTGGAGCTCGCCGAGGAGGTGATCCGGGGGATGCCGTTCAAGGCCGACTTTGTTTCGTGGGTGACTTTGCTGGGCGCTTGCAAGACGCAGGGAGATGCCCATCGGGGGCAAAGGGTGGCGGAGGCTGCGTCGAGTTTGGATCCAGGGGTGGCGTCGCCATATGTGTATCGCTACTATGGAAGTTAGTGGCTTGGAACTTCGAAATTTTTGTTTGACCGCTGTCTGAAAAGTTGGCGTGTGCGGAAACATTGAAAACGAGGATAGCATTTAGGAACTTTTTGAACGTGGCATTTTTTCACACTGAGGTCTCAACATCCGACGACCAGCAGAGCTTTTTTGTGGCCGCGAGAGAATGAAATTTTCTCTAAGAAACTGATTATATCACAGAACTTCGAAGAAACAAAACTACCTCAACCTCTATAAGCTTGCCAATGGAGCGTTTACAAGCGATCGATTTCCATTCATTCATTCATATAAGCTTTTTACTTCTAGTGGAGAGAGGTGGTGAACGAAACAGTCTCCAGAGGGCTTCCGCAATGGTACTGCTGGATGATATCAGCCAGCGAGAGGACGACACGGGTGTCCATGGGCTTCACCAGCGGGTACCTTTGCGGGACGAGCACGAAATCATACGTGTGGTTCCTCGTACTCAAAGGATTCGGGTATGGAATGTTGTGGCTGGTATTGGAAGGAGCGACGTAAGGCTCGAGAATGCTGGCCGTCACAGGTCCTGTGAAAACCAGATCAATATAGATCATAGAAGAACGTGCATGCATAGAAGAAGCATACACGATTGTTTCTATGTACTCGGATATTTGCCAAGATGGAATCTCATCTCTTATAATTCCATCAGTATGGCTGATCAAAGAGACTTTTTCAGAAGCACCGAAGAGCGAGACATGATCACTTGGAACACAATGCTTGAAGTGTATGCCCAAAACAAGGAGGAGAATACAGCAAGAACACTGTTTTCGAAGATGGACCTCGTCTCTTTTACGGTTTTTATCGTGTTGAGGAAACAAAACGATTATTTGACCAAGTTCCAGCCACTAGTGGTAACATGGAATGTGATGGGCACAGCATATGCTCAAAGCGGTCACTTTGGAGATTCTCTACATTTTCACTCATGAAAATTCTCGTCACCTTTAGTGCGATGATAAGCATCTGACGTGTTTAAAGCCAAGGAAGCCTTCGAGTCGATTCCACTGGACGTGGAGCCCTTGCCCAGAATGCATGGATAAGATTGCATTCCAGGAGCTCAGTGTCTTCTCCCCGTCTTCTCTCAAACAGTGACTCCGATCCATCCAAATAGTGAGAGCTGCAAACGAGCACGGTTGAGCAGCTTATTGAGTCCCAAGCGGGCATTCGATCGAACACACCCTTGGCGCTTTTTTCGTAACAGGTCTACCATTAGACAGTTCCACGCTACCAAGTTCCTCTCTGGAATATGCTTCCTTGAGATTGTCCACGAAAGCTTGGATCAATGCTGTCCATGACGAGTAGATCGATCCAAAGTGATAGAGGTGTTCCAGCGTATGAAGGCCAGAGACATGATCTCGTGGACGTGTTTGACCATAGCTCATTCCCACGCCAGAGATGGTGTCAAATCAAGTTTTCCAAGAAATGGCAATGGAAGGAGTGAGGCCAAACCGGATAAGTTTCATGAGCTTGTCGCTTGCAGCCATATGGGATGGATAGATCAAGCTCTTGAGTGTTTGTGGAGCATGCAACAATTGACTATGGGATAGATCCACGCCAGGGAGCACTATAGCTGTGTTGTGAATATGTTGGAGAGAACTGGCCAGCTGACAGAGGCTCGACAGGTTATAAGCTTTTTGCCAGGATGTCCGGTTGCTTGGGGAGCTCATCTTGGAGCTTGCAAGTTTCAGTGTGATGGTGGTGTTGGAGAGGATGTTTATTCCTCACGTCCTATTGCGAAGCTTACACAAATGTGCTTTTGCGAGGTATATGCCGCCCAAATTATTTTTTGTTTAAAAAAATGGAACAAATTCTCGAATTAAAAAGCTAGATTATTCTCTTAAAAATCTCGTTCCTTGTCGTCCAGAGTGTGGAAGATCTTCCTGGTGGAGCCCAGCGCGGGCATAGGCCATGAGGAGCGTGTTGTAAGCGACGCGATCGAGTGTGACGCTGGCGAAGATCGTCTCCGTCGCGGATCCTGCGCAGCTTCCCGGCGCCCTGGATCATCACGATGCGCGAGGCGTCGTCGGTGTGTGATCCATCATCTCCCGGCCAAGATGCCCAAACCGGGCATACGCCTGGATCATCTCGTTCCAGGCGACGCCATCTTTTCTCCTTTTATTTTGGTTATTTATATTCGAGGCAAGCTTTTTTGTTGGTCTGTTTCATCTATCCCACTGTGAGGCATGAGACTGATGGATCAGTGTTCGCGAGTTGATTTCTTGTGTTTGTAGGGTGGAATGAAGGCTTTATCCGTATGCAATTAAGGTAAGCTCAAAAAGTCCAAAGAAAGAAAAGATCTGGAGTTCTACATCACGTAGACCACTATTTCGCTTATTTCAATACCGAAAATAATCAGCACTTCTGTTTAAGAAAATGTATAAAGGTTGCTTTCTAGGAATAAACGTGCTGTGCAGCACCAGATTTGTGCTCAGCCCACCCATCCGAAAAAAAAACTCCTTTCAATGGAAACCGATCACAGATAAATGCTGCTCTTCTCTCGAGTTCGTTGCTAGATCGCTCCCCAGTCTCGAGTGTCTCTCCTTCGTCCTCCGGCGCGGGAGCAGCACAAATGGAGACGATCAAGCCCCGGGCGACTCTTGTCCTGTGCTCTGGAGTTTTCCTGCTCTTGATCTCTCTGTTCCTGATCCAGGTTGCTGCCGACGATGATGCGACTCTCGACTGCGATAGCCAAGTGAATGGTCTCGCCGGGAATTGCATGACTGCCGTGCTCTTTGGAACCAAACCGTCATCCAAGTGCTGCAAGTTCGTGAGGAGCGCCCAGCTCGACTGCCTCTGTTCCAAGATCACCAAAGATGTCACCAAAATGATCACTGAGCATCTGCTCAGCACCGCTCTTAAAATCGCAAAGCAGTGCAACTGGGAGCTACCTCACAACTATCAGTGCGGAAGTTAGTACTCGCTCACTTTCATTTTGCCTTTCTGCTGCTGGTGACAAAAGAACTGACCTTTTGTTCAATGTCGTTGCAGGCTACACTTTTCCCTGACAAAAAAGAAGTTGATGATTCAGGCATGCTTGTAGCAAATCCTTGAAAAAGCTTACAGTAAGAACTCTCTGGTTAATTATCCGCATTGTTGTGCTTTGAGTGTAGAGGTTCCAACGAACAGCATTGCATAATCCTTTCAATCCACTTTACAAGTAACAAAGGAATCGGGCGAGCTTATACATGTATACCCCGGCAACAAAGGATGTTTGGGCATCTGCTTTAGTTCCTGGTTCAGATAGAGAAACGACACACTTTCTTGCTTGCCTCTTGTAAGCTTCTCAATTGCATGGACTTTTTTCCAGTGAGCTTCATCCCAACGTTGTAGCTTCTGCCTCTCAACGTTAGTAGTAGTGTTAGATAGCTCCTATATGTTTTGCCCTGCCAGCTTCTCTATATCTATAAGTTCTCATAGCATTCCATGATGTGATTTTCTTTGAAGAGAAATTATGGATGGAAGCTGATTAGATCTCGCAAGACAGTTCCAGCACTGCGTGATGTCCATTCAAGGTGACGGCTCTGGTCGATCTAAACAATGTGTTTGTGTAGAACAAGGCAGAGCTGGCACGGGAGACTTTAGATGGAATCCAGAACAAAGACTCTTTTTCGTGGGCGATTCTTTTCTCGGTCTATGCCCGGAACGGGAATGTGTACGCCGCCAAGCTTGCATTTGATCAAATCAATGGTACTGCTGGATGATATCAACCAGCGAGAGGACGACATGGGCTTCACCAGCGGTTCCGTTGCGGAACGAACGTGTGGTTCCTCGTACTCACAGGATTCGGGTATGGAATATTGTGGCTAGTATTGGAAGGAACAGTTGAAGACCTTGGAAGGAGCTACTAGTGCTCTTTGATCTGCCACCACCGTTGAGAAGAGATATTCCCGCGAAAGCCTTGGATGTGGATTGTGGGAGGCGAGTCAGTGCTGCTCAAGAGGATGAAATTACCAGTCGCCACTGTAGACCCATACTAGATGATCAAACCCACAGTGACATGTGCAAACAGGCAGGACACAAGAAAAGAAGACACCGTCATTGGAATTTGTTGTGCGTTTTGTCGTAATCTAAATTCGTCAGTTTTCTAATAAAGGACCAAAATATTTTTTCGAAATAGACAAAAGAATATTATAATTGTGTTTTAATGGTGTGGAATACTTTGAAGATCTTGTAATTTTTCATCCTTGAATCTTTGAGTTCAGAAAAATCGAAGATCATACATGATCACTTGGAACACAATGCTTGAAGTCTATGGGAGGAAAACTGTTTTCGAAGATGCCATTCTGGGACCTCGTCGCTTTTACGGTTTTAATCACAGTTTTTGCATCAAATGGCCGTGTTGAGGACGCAAAACGATTATTTGACCAAGTTCCAGCCACTAGTGTGGATGGTCTCCGCATATGCTCAAAGGGGTCACTTTGGAGATTCTCTACAATTTCTCTCATGAAAAATCTCGTGACCTTTAGTGTGCTGATATGCATCTATGTGTAGTGTGGAGACGTGTTTAAAGCCAAGGAAGCCTTCGAGTAGACGGTGATAGAGGTGTTCCAGCGTATGAAGGTCAGAGACATGACCTCATGGACGTGTTTGATCACACGCCGGAGATGGTATCAAATCGCTCAAAGTTTTCCAAGAAATGGCCGTGGAAGGAGTGAGGCCAAACCGGATAAATTTCATGAGCTTATTGGTCGCTTGCAGCCATTGGGATGAATAGATCAAGCTCTTGAGTGTTTGTGGAGCATGCAATTTGACTATGGGATAGGTCCAGCCAGGGAGCACTATAGCTGTGTCGTGGATATGTTGGCGAGAACTGGCCAGCTGACATATAAGCTTTTTGCCAGGATGTCCGGTTGCTTGAAGAGCTCAGCTTGGAGCTTGCAAGCTTCAGTGTGATGTTGGTGTTGGAGAGGATGCTGCGAAACATGTTTTTGAGCTGGATCCCTCCAACACTGCTCCTCACGTCCTGTTGCAAAGCTTACACAAATGTGTTTTTGCGAGGTAGATATATACTGCTTAGAAGACTGAAGGTGTAAACCACCGAAACTAGAAGGAAATTATTTTTTTCTTTAATGGAACAAATTTCTACAAGATATCTAACACAAAATAAAAAAGAAAGGGTCATGAGCACGTGTGCATGAGCAATTCCCTGATTTCGGATGTTCATAATATATGCTTTAAAGTCAACAATGGTCAACAAGGGCATAGTAATGGCGACTACCGTTCCATTCGCCGCGCTGCCACGAAGAGCGCCAATGCGTCGCCGCGTTTGCGGTAGAGTTTCTTGTTGCTCTACCTCTTCTGTGGCTGCTACCAAGTCCAGAACCCAGGTATGTGTGTTGGATTTCTTCAATGCTCAACCATGGAGCTCGCAATTCTCCCAGAGAATCATGGATAGCATAGCAGTGAGCGATGGCGAGGCTGGAGGCGCGGGTGGTGCTTCCACATATCAAGCGCTCAAGCGTTTGGACGATTTGTGGTTTCGCCTGCGGTCTAGAGCATCAGGTGCTCTCTCTCTCTCTCTTCTCGTGGAAAGACCAACCCGATTATTTGAATGTTTCAGGAACTATTCCAGAGATTGTCACTCGTCACGACGCTCAATGCCCGACGGATTCGAGAGAAGTTTCCATGGCATTCGACGTGGTGGTATGTGGTGGAACGCTTGGGATTTTCTTCGCGGCAGCACTTGCATTGAAAGGATTCAAGGTTGCTGTCGTGGAGAAGAACGTTTTGCGAGGGGTGCGTAGTTTCTTCTCTTCCTCGTTGATAACTTCCAGTTTGATCTCGCTATTGCTGCAGCGTGCGCAAGAGTGGAACATTTCTAGAAAAGAGATCCAAGAGCTTGTTGATATTGGATTGATTACTCCCGAGGAGCTGGCAAGCGTTATATCCGCTGAGTTCAATCCGGTATTCTTACTCGTTTCTTTCCGTCTTTGAGTTCTCATTTTTATCAGAATCGTTGTGGCTTCGATGGAGGCTCGGAGCTTTGGGTGAAGAACATCCTCAACCTTGGAATCTCGCAAGTAGTGAATTCCTTCGATCGACTTTTGTCATTAATTCAAGTTTTTTCTTTTGTTTTTGTTCTTCCAGGCCAGCTCGTTTGATCGAAACGCTAAAGAAAAGATTTTTGGAAGCCGGAGGAGTGATTATCGAGGGAACAGGAGCTTCGAAAATTGCTGTTTACAACGATTGTGCTGTAAGTTTCCATCCTTTTCAATTTTCTCTTCATCGTGATTTTTATTCGTTTCACAGATCATATCACTCGATGATGCGCGAGTTCTTTTGTCAAGGCTTGTCCTCGATGCCATGGGAAACTTCTCTCCGATTGTTCGCCAGGTAACGTTAACATTGAAAGTTCATCACGTCAAAAGTTTGAAGATATTTTTCTGGTGATCTAGATACGAAGCGGTTCTCCACCGGATGGAGTTTGCCTTGTGGTAGGGAGCTGTGCTCGTGGATTCCATGCCAACACTACCAGCGATATCATCTACACAAATTCTCCATTTACAACCATCAAGAACTCGAAAACTCAATACTTTTGGGAGGTTGCTTTGTTCTTCGTTCTTTCCTTTTTCTCTCGGCTAAATTACTTTCTTAGCAGGCATTTCCAGCAGGCTCGGGACCAAGAGATCGCACCACGTACATGTTTTCATACATGGACGCTACTCCCAGCCGTCCATCTCTCGAAGACATGCTTGAAGATTACTGGGACCGAATGCCCGAATACCAAGTCAGTAACATTCCTTTCTTTTTAACTTTCGCTACATTGCATTATACCAGGCGGTGAAACTTGAGGATCTCGAGGTCCTGCGTGTTCTCTTTGGAATTTTTCCAACTTACAGAAGCAGGTAAATCTAGACACATTTTTCTCTTCATTCATGTTTCGTTGCTAACCATTTCTTTTTTCTCGCAGTCCTTTGCCCGCAGCTTTCGACAGAGTTTTGCAAGTTGGCGACGCGAGCGGGATCCAATCTCCGGTTTCGTTTGGTGGTTTTGCGAGCATAGCAAGGCACTTGCAAAGGCTTTCAAATGGTAAGGGAAGATCCCGGTGGTGGATTATATGACTTGATTTACAGGGATTACGGAGGCTTTGGAGGCTGACAAACTTGACAAGAACAGCCTCTCGCTCTTGAATCCTTACACGGTAAGAGATATCCAAATTCATACAGATTGAATCAATCTCGTTCTTGGCTTCCAGCCCAATCTCAGTGGAGCATGGCTGCTGCAAAAGGCCATGTCTGTGCGGCCTGATGCTGGTGTTTCGTCTTCGTTCATAAACGAGCTCCTTTCAGTAACGTTCGAAAGCATGGAGGTGGAGTGAGAGATCCTTGTCTCAATGATTCTAACTTTGTGGCATGTAGAAACTCGGTGATCCCGTTCTTCGGCCTTTCCTCCAGGTATTTTGCTATACAATTTTCGTAGTTTTTTACTTTGATCTCTTTTTTCTCTCTTTTTTTTAGGATGTGATACAGTTTTTTCCACTTGCTATGACATTGGGATCGATTATGCTAACCAGGCCAAGCCTTTTGCCTCAGATTTTTAAACAGGTAGGCTTAGATTTGTTAACTTGATTTTTGCATGTGTTAAAAGCGTGATCGCAGGTGGGTTTGGCATCCATTGCTGACTGGATGATCCATTTTGCGAGCCTTGGACTCTACACAATGCTATCCAGCGTGATTGCTTCTCCAGCATTGTAAGCATATGCGTTTGAGCTTTCAGCCTCTGACACCTTGGTTTGTCAAAGCAGAGTTTTAGCTACGATGCTACCTAAAAACCAGAGCTACTTTTTATTACGGATTGTAGAATCATGGAAGTATGGTGCGGGTTTAGATCATAAGAATTAAACTCTTACCACACTACAAAAATTAAGAATGTTAACTATGAAGTTTTAAAGAATAACATATTGAAATAAAAACTTTTAGTCATCCTTTACATTCTTTTAATTTGTGATAATATTAATGTTTAAAATAACGTACATGTATACATATTAATATGGCATAGTTACAAAAAAATTATAAAAATTTAAAAGAAAAGAAAATATATCACCTGCATCTAAGGTGATCATCTTTAAACAATTTTCAATTTTTGCATCTTTGAAGTGATAGACAAAAACTCTTCAAAATAAAATGTGGTTGAAGCTATATCAAAATCTTTATATATATAAAAAAATATAGATTATTATATAGTATTATCAAATTATAATTTTAAGTGGCTTAACTATATATTATAACATTATATTGAAGATGATGTATGTAAGCAATACTAATATTTTAAAATTTTAATTCTGTAAGTTTTTAATTAATTATTAGTGCTTTTACTAATATTAATTTTAAAAAATTTAGGAATGTCACAGGCTTGCAAAAAAATAACTATTTAATACAAAATACTTAATATATTACTAATTATTTTAAAATTTATATTTTAATGTTTTTTTAAAATTTTAGGATAAATTTTGTTTCAGATAATGTTTTCTCACTCATTTATTAAGAAGTTATTAATTGGAGCATAACAATATTATGATTGATTAAAAATCAGTTATGACTGATTTTTAATATTTTTTAATGATTTATATTTTATTGAAAAAATGAATTTTTTTGGACTAGTTATTAAGTAAGTTATTTATTATTATTTTATAATTTTTTATTTTCTACTTAAATTTATTATACCAAATAATCATAAAATATAGTTATAATGTCAAAAAATTATTTAACTTATTTTTAAAAAATTATCACCTGAATCATGAAGCATATAGTTGAACTTATAAACTTATGACTTGATGTAACTTTTTCTTCACTATATGGATAATTTTTTCCTTCTGAATCACAAAAACCTTATTATAAAATTTTTTTGAATATGATATAGAAATTGGATAATGTTTCTACTATAATAATAACAAAAGAAAATAATTTTAAAATACAATTAACATTTACTTATGGCAATGTGCTAAAGTGATTAGCAATTTTGTATGAAGAATATTTTATGCATAACTCCTAAATGAGTGTTTATTTAAATTGTAAATATTTAAAAGGAGTTCTCAAAAAAAATTTGTAAGATTTATAACTCAAAAAGTTCACTCATCAGAAGCTAACTACTATACAATCTTTCTCTGCACAAAATCTCTCCATCTCTAGCTTTTCAAACCCACGTACAATTTTGTCCCCGCCCACTGAGTGGAGAGGAATCGGATGAGGCTGTGGTTTTAGCTGCTATGATCACTTCCCTCTCCACAAAACACTCCACTAAAGACCACCGCCCAAAGAGAAGAAACTCCCTATCATCATAACCATAAAAAACTAAGTGCGGCCACCTTTGAGGGTGACTGATAATGAAATCCAGCTTAATGCCCTAAAATGACGCTTGACATCTAGCCAACTCCTTCAGTGGCAACGACGTAGGAAAGAAAACCAAAACAAAGATTAAAAAGTGGCGCTAAACATATCTTAAATCACAGTAAGAATGTTGTTGATAAGGCCCTCCCCTGTTGTGTGTATGTGTATGCATATGCCGACGTGCCAGCGCAGCATTGGAGGCCACATGGTCGGTCGGATGGGACCAGAGCTAGCGTCAGGAAGCGCTCACGTGGCAGCGGTGGGGCCCACCCGTGCTCGGCCGGCAATTTGGCAGGTCCCCGACCGTTAGGGCGCCCCAACGGGCCTGATTCGGGCGTACGGACCGCCCACATGGCCCACGCATTGTACGGATGCGCCCGCCATGCACACGTACGGCGCGCCCACTTGGGTCTCATCTCATGTACGAAACATGGCGAATTAAACACTTGGGAGTTTTCCAGGGGGGGACCAACATGCCAAAGTTCCATTAAATACATATCTTCTTCTAGCAAACTCTAGACCCTTCAAGCAAGAAGGAGAGATAGATACGATAGGGTTCACGAAAACAATACAGCGAAACTCTTGTATTGATCAAAATTGATTGATCCAAAGCAGGAATATTCTAATATTTTTCTCAATGTATGTAGTTTGATCCCAATCCATGCCAAGTGTGCGGTCGTGGTCCCTTTGACGGCCATAGGTGACGGCGTCAGTGAGGGGACCACCCGTCTCTCCTGTCACTGGCCTGGTATAAAAGATAAGCTTTTACCACGAGCACAAACCCGGGACGATTAAAATCACGAGAGGAGCTTTACCTAAAAGCAAAGCTCCCACTTCCACTGTGATTCTCGGAGTGTTTGATCGTCACATCTCCAAAGCTATAGTGTGATCCAATCTTAGCGCTCAACTCGAAAAGGGGCAAAAGAAGAAAAAGATAGGAAATTTTTTTCCTCTTTCTTTCTCTTAGGATCCTCTATCTCTCTCTCTCTCTCTCTCTCACTCTCTCGGCCTTGTGAGTGCGCCAGCCAAGCCAAGCTCCAACTTTTCTTTAGCTTTTTCTCTTATAAGACTCTGTGTGTGCCAGGAAGCAGAGGTCCTCTCTTCCATCTCTCGCATTTCCCCTCCTCCAATTCGAATTCGCCCAAGAACTGCGATCGATCGAGCATGGCCAAGGACGCGAGCAAGGAATCGGAGGCGTTCGTGACGGCCAAGGATTACGAGGAGCCACCGCCGGCCAGGCTTGTGGATCCCAAAGAGTTTGGCTCATGGTCCTTCTACAGAGCCGGCATTGCCGAGTTCGTGGCCACGCTCTTGTTCCTCTACATCACAGTCCAGACAGTCATCGGCCACTCGAGAAACGCTGCAAACTGCGGTGGCGTCGGCCTCCTGGGGATCGCGTGGGCGTTTGGAGGCATGATCTTCGTGCTTGTCTACTGCACTGCAGGAATCTCAGGTGAATTCTCCACTCTTCTTCCGATCGAGCACAAGCTTTCTAGAAGATCTTCTAACTTGAAACTTCTCTAGGAGGACACATCAATCCGGCTGTGACCTTCGGCCTCTTCGTCGCTCGCAAGGTCTCGCTGCCGCGGGCGATCTTCTACATGATCATGCAGTGCCTGGGAGCGATCGTTGGCTGCGGCCTCGCAAAGGGCTTCCAGAAGAGCTTCTACGTCCAGCAGGGGGGAGGAGCAAACTCCGTGGCAAGAGCACGGGGCTACAGCACAGGAACCGGGCTGGGAGCCGAGATCATTGGCACCTTCGTTCTCGTCTACACCGTCTTCTCGGCCACGGATCCCAAGCGCGTCGCCAGAGACTCGCACGTCCCGGTAAGAATCACGAGCTCCTCCCTCCTCTTTTCTCGGAAGAACACAAAAAAACAGAGATTTTGATGGTTTTTTTGCTGTCGCGCTCGTGTGGGAAATGTTTTTCCAGGTGCTGGCTCCTCTTCCCATCGGATTCGCGGTGTTCATGGTTCACTTGGCCACCATTCCAATCACTGGAACGGGCATCAACCCGGCGAGGAGCTTTGGAGCCGCGGTGATCTTCAACAAGGGTGTTTCATGGGACGATCAAGTAAGAACAAGAGAGAGAGAGAGAGAGAGGAAGAGAGCTCTGTTCGTTCGTGGTCTAATCCTCTGTTTTTCTCTGTTTTTCCAGTGGATTTTCTGGGTCGGCCCCTTCATTGGAGCTGCCGCGGCAGCGATCTATCACCAATACGTGCTTAGAGCGGGCTCGGCGCTCAAGGCCTTGGGATCATTCCGCAGCAATCCTCCACACCAGCACCATGGGCACCCGTGATCGAGAAAGAAGGAAACATTCGTCTACTCGCAGCCATCCTCCCTAGTTTTCGTCCTAGTTTTCGTGTTTTCAAGCTTTTCTTCTTCCTCCCAAGTGATCTCTCTCTCTCTCTCTCTCTCTCTCTCTCTCGTAATAGTTACCGGGGAGGAGATTGTGTTCCAAGAACCAAGTTTGATGTTGTTGCGAAGCGGTGGTGATCTCCAGAGCTTTCGTACATATCTCCAAGTCATGGATTCGATCGATCGGCGCAATCAAGTCAAGCCCAATTTTCCCAGACGTGTCACCAACACACAGATGAAGAACACGCCGGGGTCATCTCTCTCGCGCAACTTCTCCTCTTCCTCTACTTCTTCCAAGATCATAAGGCGCATTGCTGGCCAAGATCATCTCTCCCTTTCTCCAAAAGATCGTTTGGTTCCCTTTTTCTTTGCTTGTATTTCCTCCTCTCTAATGTAAGTATCGAATCGATCCACGCAGCTCTCCCGGAAAGAAAGAAAGAGAGGTTCCCGACTTTGCTTGCGAGCTAGATGTTCTACAAACGTTCCATCACTGAGCTCATCCCGGGAACCAACGTGCGCGTCTCGCGGCGAGAGATGCGGCGACTTGAGCGTTCGCGAATCCAGGTGGGTAGCAACCAACGATGCTGGCAAGTGTTGAGAAAATCGCCAAAGATCTCATGGTAGAACTCCCGACCCAGGGAGTAGAAAGTTTCGAGCTTCTCATAAATACGATCCTCGATCGTCCTCGATCGAGCGAGCGTGTCTCCTGGAGATTGATAATAGATTGTTTGGCATTGATGATCGAGAGGGAAAAATAGTGAAGTTGCAGAAACGGGAAAAAGTTCATCCAAAACGCTGTGCTTTGTGTTCTTCTGTCAAGTTCCATCCATTTTCTTCTATCATCCTCGAATTTCCACCATAGCTGGTACGATTCTAGGTGCGCGATGTGATAACCATTTGATGTTTTTTTTTTTTTTTTCGCGAAGAACTGGTGGAGCCCTGGCTGGGGCGAAGGAGAAAATTCCTCTCTGCTCGCGCGAGCTGGCTTTGTTCTTACACTTTCCTACTCGCTTGGATCCAAGCGTAGCAACGAAAGCAAAGAGGAAAAACTAGAATTTTTTTCTGGGGTCCCCACGGGAGGAGCGCTTTGATGAGAATACATCATTGCCAGCATAGGCGAAACGCATTCAAAGGACTTGTTTTTCTCCCTGCTCGCGAGCTCCTCGCGAGATTATTCCCGGGGAATATGCCCGGAGGGGAATATTTCAAAGCATCGGCTCGGGCACACGAAAGAAATCATGGCCCTTGCTCGCCCAAAGGCTGCCAGTGACAAGGACACAATGCAAGGATCAAGACAAGCAATACCGCCCAGCTACTGGAGATATAGGACTGAAAGAGAGCTAAGTTTCTTGGGTGTTTTTTAATCTGGTACTTTTTAAAAAAAAAAAATCAAAAAAGGTATTTTTGTACTTAAAAAGGTATTTTTTTCTATGCTTTTTTTTTTCTTCTTTCTTGATGGGCGTGGGACAAGATGGAACGGCGAAAGCAAACAAGCCGACGCCTTTGTTGTTTAGGAGAGGTGTCGCTTCCATCGTCTCTGTTTTGGCCACTGCGCCCGTGGACGATGGATGATCGAGTTTTCTATGGTCCCGGCCAAGCAAGAGAAGTTAAAGCGATCGATCTCTCTAGAGAAGCGAGCGAAAAGATCTTCCTTTCTCTAGCGTGTTCCAGAGATTGGTTGCTGTGAAACTTCTAACAAAATCTAGTTTTGCCGCTAGAACTAAGCTGATCTCACTAGACAAAATGCTGTGATCGATCTAAGTACTCACAGGGCAGAGAGGCTTCGATCGCTAAGCTGCCACAAGAACTGGCGCGCTCTTCTTCATGGGAGTTTTCTCCTCCTGGAAATCCTCCTGCCAAAACAATCACACTCAGCGAAGGAAGCGCAAGAACAACACACTCGAATCGACTTACCGCGTTGTAGATCACTCTGATGTAAAGCGAACAGCTTGGGCACCTCGCAAACTCCTCGCCGATCTTGAGCTCCGCCTAGAGAGAGAGCAAGGGTAAGCAACTGGAGGCGAGGCGATCGAGCGGGCGCCGCGCCTTACCTTTGTGATCTGGAAGAGATCGCCGCAAGGGCAGGGATAGGTGTAAGCCGTGAGCGATTCGTTCCACTCCATGTCCTCGATCTCTACATCGTCGTAAGACATTGCGCCAAGAACCCTAAACTTTGGGAGGAGCCCTAATTTTTGAAAAGGAGAGTGAGAAAATGGAGGCCTACTGGATGACGACGCAGCGCTTCCTCCAGCACGGGATCGATCCAATCGTGAAGCGTCCAAAGCTCACGGAGGCGCTGCTAAAGCGCCCGCCATTTCGATTCCTCCACGACATCGTCTCTGAGGTTTGCGGCATTGTCTTCTCGGTTTTTCTTTTTTCTAGTTCTTTCTTTGGAGCAATAGAATTTCTTGGTTTCCAGGTTACGCGACGCACCGGGTTTGCAGAGGGACTCTTCGCAGCCGACGAGCTTGCTCCATTGGAGCTTAAGGTACTTTCTTTTGTATTTGTTTCCTCGCATTGTTCTTTGCATTGAAACCTCGCATTGTTCTTTGTCAAAATTCTAGGACAAGGACGCTAAGTTGCGTTATCTCACGAAGATCATCAACTGCGTTGGCCTTACGCTAAATGCGAACGTTCCAGTGCGTCCAGCCAAGGTATACCTTCGTTTTTTCTTTCGTTTCTTCCATCTTGGCCTCGAGATTTCTACTTGGCTTTCGTACAGATTCTGGCTGGGCTGGAACCCGAGCAAACCAACGTCTTCTTGCAGGCCAGTGAGAACTGTTGATGCTTTGGAAAAATATACTAAAAACAAAATTCTATGAACAGATGCTGGCTCAAGCAGCCACTACAGACAGCCAAAAAGCTGCAAAAGCTGTCTACCGCTGTTTAGCTGGAGACTTTATGCCTTCATCCGATCATAGGTACCTCCTTGTGCAATGGTTTAGCTTTTTGATCGCGAAGTTACTTGCATTGCTTTACAGTGGACTCATATCTCGTGAAAGCGCCTCCTCGAGTCAGTCTGTATCATCCGAGAAGCTAAGGAGGTCCATCTACAGTCCTTCGCCCGACGCGGCAGAGCTTTCCAACAAGACGAGGACCCAGGAAGTGGCCACACCACCACAGCCTGTGGATGCCACCAAGGTACAAGTTATCTATTCGCCTGGGGCTGTGAACGAGCAAGAAGAGGATGCTGTAGTGGAGAGCATGGCTTCCACAGAGTTGGATCTCAGCCACCAAGGTCAGCTTCTTCTTTTTGTGGTTTTCTAGTCGCTCAAGGAAGTGTTTGTTGCAGCTCCGATACAAACTGAGGTTCACGGACTTGGGCAAATTCCAGGTAGAACCAGCGGGGCTCAAACATGGATGATAAAGATGATAATGTCTGTGATTCTCCTTTTTTATTTTTCTAGCTCGATAGAAAAAGTGTCTGATATTGTTCCCGCAGATAAGAAAAGCGTCCAGGATGAGGAATTGTCTGAAGTGTATACGGAGCCAAGTGGAACCAAGGTCGAGACGGACAGCAAACGCGACGAGGTGAGAGGTATCTTTTCGTTTCTATTCCTTCGGTACCAAGTACTCGTGCGTAGAACAGTTGCAAAAGTTACGAGAAAGCATTCAAGCTCTGTGCCAAGCTATAAGTCCTCTCGGAAAGTTTATAGACTATCTACAGGTAATTCTTTGTCATTTCAATGTTACAAAGCTTCTCACACAGTTTTCCAGGAAGACGCGGAAGCTATGGCCAAGGAGTACCAGTTCTGGATTATAGAACAACAAAAGCATGGTGCGGATCTCGAAAGGGAGCGATTGTAAGTAGTGTTTTTTCGAGCTCCAGTGTCAGGCAACATTGTCACCTTGTCATAGGCGCACGGATGAAGTTATTCAAGCCGAGTCTAGGAAGATACTCGATCTGGAGGAGCAGATCAAACGCCAAGAACAGCTCAACAATATAGCGAAAGCTGAGGTGCGCTCTTTCATGCTTATCTTTTCTCTGTTCTCAAGAAACTTTTTTATGCCACAGATACTCAAAAACGACGAAACCGCCATGGCGTTACTCCAAGCAGCTTCAACAGCCAGGAGGTTAACCAGAGAGACGTGACAAAGTTGTTTTGTTATAGTGAATCCATGCTTCTTTTTGTTTTTTGAGTTGACTACTGTTCTAGGCTACTACACAGTGGAAAATGATCCGAAAAGGCTACGTCTCCGTGAGCGATGGCCAGATTCACTATCGCCGAGCAGATCCGGAAGGGAATTCTCTGGGAAGTTTTCTTCTTCTCCACCAGCATCCAAGCTCATCAAAGATGTGGGAGCCCGTCATGCCATTGCTGGCAAGTCGAGGATACCAAGCAGTGGCGATAGACATACCAGGCTATGGCGAGTCCTTCCACTGCGAAGTCAGCCTCGAGACCATCGCAAGGTACGTCTTTGAAGCGATTCCCTTGCTAACTCTCTCGGAGCCAAGCATTGTCGTGGGTCATCACATTGGAGCAGCCGTAGCTATGCAGCTTGCGGTGGATTTCCCGGAGAGTGTGAAGAAGCTGGCACTGTGGGGGGTCCCGATTCTAGACGAGAGCGTGAAGAAGTTCGTGCCGGAAGCTCCAGACTTCGAGGACGAGGATCTCAAAGCCGTGATAAAGTTCTGGAAGATCAGGAACAAGGTGCCGGGAAAGCCAGGCTACAAAATGCCGCCTCACGCTCGAGCTTCGAGGCTGCTGGAGATGCTCCAGAGCAATCCCAGGGCGCGGGAGCTCCCTCTTCTTCTCAAAGTCGAGAGCTTGGTGGACAGAATCACGCAGCCGACGCTTTGCATGTGTGGCGACCACGAGCTTCTCAAAGATGCTACCATCAAAACGTCCAAAGAGTTTCGCAATGGAGAGCTTTGCTTCATCCAGGACGGTGGAATGGACGTCCAGATCGAGCTCCCGGAAGAATTCGCGAGCGCTCTCGTCGGGTTTGCGTGAAAGCTCTCGCTTTTCTTCTTTATGAATGAAAGAATCGTCTCTATGTACACACCGATCAATAGCTATGAACGAGCAGCCGCGTCGCTCTAGGTGGCGCAAGCGATCTCGACGTGATCGTCCTCTTTTCTCGAGACTTGCTCTCTCTGGATTGATTTTCTATCCCTGTAGAGCGACTCGACTGCTTCCAGATACTCCACCACCACGGTGTCTGTCCATGGATTTCTAAACGGGGCGTTTTGGCCTGCGACCCAGCCAAGGTGGCCTCCTTTCGGTGTCACCACGAGCAAACAATTCCGATTCTCCTGGACAAGGAACTCGTTTGAAAAACATTGCTTTCCTTCCACGAGTAAAGCTCGTACCTTGATTGCTGCACGAGGAATGGCTCGGTTTGGAGCAATAGGATCGTTGGCAGCCTGGAATGGAAGAGTTTTACGAGATTGTCTAGAAACAAAAATGAAAGGAACAAGACCTGGATGCAAAACAATGGGACTTTGACGTGCTCGATAGATTTCGAGCTGCTGGCATCGGCATAGTATTCATCCACTGACCTGTAGCCGAACGAAACTATGAAAGCCAAAACACACAGTTTAAGTTCAAGTTTTTACTAAGTACTCGTTACCTCGAGTTAATCCTTCGTCAAACTGTCTCACGGTTTTTGCATTGGCAGCCAGAGGAATGTTGTATTCACCACCGATCTCTTCAAACAAGGCCGCGTGCCTGCAATGCGAATTACAGACAACGACGAAGGAAACTCAACGCTCGTGTGACTTTACTTTCTAAAGATTGTCCGAAGGCTCGTTGCGAGGCTCTTGTCGTAGATGTTGTTGAAACCTTTGCGAAAGTCCTCGTCTGCAACCACAAGATCAAAAGGATTGCACAGGGACACTGCGCCACTGAGTATACAATTTTCTCCCTCCTGCCAATTACAAACCAAGTCGTGTAAACCAAGTCGGAAAGTTTGTGCTTGACGACACGAACCTGGCCGAGATAACGCACTAAAATGTTGGCCCCCAGCGACCATCCGACCGCATAGATCCTCGACTCGGGGAAACGATACGCCACAAATCTCACGACTTGTCTCAAATCTTCTGTGAAAGAAGCTGAGTAGAACTACGAACGAAAGAGAAGAAGAATCAAATAACCACAAAGGCATTTCGTTCCTCTTTGGTACCTTTGGAGACGTAACTGGACTGTCACTACAGCCACGGCTGTTGAATACCACCGTGTGCCATCCAATGTTTCGAACTCTTGAAACCAAGTATTTCACGTACGAGTCATGGCTTCCTCCAGTTAGTCCTGGCTGAGGAGAGCAAAGAAGTCCGTGAGAACACGAAGAAATACGTAGCAAACTCTTGAAGAAAAAACATAGAACTCCAAGGAAAAAACTAACGAAGAACTACGTGATTCTCGAAGAAACAACGAAGAACTCTTATCGAGAACACGAAGAACGAGAAAAACTACTTGGCAAACTCTAGAAAGAACGAAGAACTACGTGGCTCTCGAAGAAACAACGAGAAAAACTACTTGGCAAGCTCGACGTGGTTCTCGAAGAAACAACGAAGAACTCTTCTCGAGAACGATGGAAAAGAAAGAGCTCCAACCATGCAAAGCATGCAAGAAAAGAAGGAAAAAACTATAACTCTACGAGAGAGAAGTGTTCTTACCAGGAAGAGGAGAACTGGAGCATCGGATGGAAGCTTTTCTCTCCACTTGGCGGCGTCGCGATCCTCGCCCATGACCGGCCAGTCCAGCGCCACAGTGCCGCCATCGATCATCCGCAAGCACTCCCTCCGGAACCTCATCTTGGGCCGATGGCGGTATAATGCCGCGAAGACGGTCTCCACATGCCGGTTGCTGCCAATCACCGGGAACGCGCGGTACTTGCCCCTCTTCACCGTGGGCATGTTGTGGAGGATCTCGCTGCGCAGCTCCCCATCCCCGGAAACAATCTCCAGATCGTCCCTGGGCGCCATGAACAGCGTCCGCAATGGCTGCCGCCCTACGCCCCCGCGGCGCCCCCGCGAGAAAAGAACGATCGAAATCCGGGAGCCAAGGAAGGAATCCGCGGAGGAATGGAATGGTGGAGCCCTAGCGCTGCTTAGATTCCTGGGCAGCGAAGAACACGCCAGAGAAGCGAATCCCCGCGAATATGCCTCCATCCTTCCTTCCCCTAGTGCTAGCACGCCTGGCATCAACCAAAACCAATGTACCGCGCGGCATTTATCCCCGCGGTCCATCGAGCCGCGCGGTAGTTAGTCCGTGACGCGCGGCAATTTTCTCGGACGGTAGACCGAGCCGGGCGGTATGTATTCGCGACGCGCGGCACATATAGGGTGTGACGCGCGGCATATATCCTAGCATTACATGTGGTGGGAATGGGTCACAAGGATCAAGTCGTGCGGTAGCGATCTCCGCAAGCTCAGAGCCATCGATTCCCATCTCCGCGCGAGCCCCTTTGCGAGCGACTCCAGGATCTTGGGCCCTTTGATCGACGCGTATGGAAAATGTCGGTGTGTGGAGGATGCCCGCGCGGTGTTTGATCGGATTCCAGAGCCGGAGCCCAGCGCCAGGAAGTGTCTGTTTCAATCGTATGCGCTCAATGGGTATGCGCGAGAGGCGAAGAAGATGTTCGATTCGATGCCGGAGAGGAGTTCTTCTTGCTGGATCTCGCTGGTTCAAGCATTTACCAAGAGCGGGCATTCTAAGTTGGCGAAAGCCGCGTTTGAGAGGATGGCGTATCACAGCGTCATAGCTTCGACGGCAATGTTAGTGGCTTCCACTCAAATGGGAGACTTCCAAAACTCCAGGAGAGTTTTCGAGTTGATGCGGCTGAGAGACGTCGTGTGCTGGACTGCGCTGCTTCAAGCACATACCCGATGCGGGCATCTTGACGCCTCCTGCGAGTTCTTCGATCGAATGCCGCAGCGGAACTTCTTCTCCTGGACTGTGATGGTGAAGGCATTTGCACTAGCGAGACACATCGAACACGCGAAATCGTTCTTCGATCAAATGCCGGAGCGAGATCTCATGTGCTGGAACGTCCTACTGCTCGCATTTGCCGAGCGGCGGCACCTTGAAGAAGCTCGCGAGATGTTCCAGCGGCTTCCACGCACTGATCTCGTCTCCTGGAACTGCCTCATCCAAGCCCTTGTCGAGTCGGGGAACCGAGCCGAGGCCCGCCACCTTTTCGACACACTCCCAGAGCACAACGTCGTCTCGTATAGCCTCCTCGTCCTGGCCCATGCACACGCAAAGGAACTCGACCAGGCCAAGGTGGTCTTCGACGCTATGCCCGAGAAGGACGTGGTTGCCAAGACGGCCATGGTACAGGCCTATGCCAAGCAAGGCCAAATGCTGCAAGCCACGGAAGTCTTCCACACCATCCCGGTTCGCGACCGCGATGACAAATGCTCCACGACGATGGTGGTGGCGTACGCCGAGAACGGGCAGCTCCAAGAAGCCCAGGCGGTGTTTGACGAGAGCCCCCAATCGCCCAACGTGATCGGCTGGACAGCGCTGATAGCCGGGTATGCCCAAGTCGGGCATATCGACAAGGCCGTGAATCTCTTCCGGGCTATGGAGCTCGACGGCCAGGACCCCGACGAGTTTGCTCTGTCCGCCATCCTGGCCGCGTGTAGCCGAGGTGGGAAGGTCCGAGAGAGCCTCGAGAACTTCTGGTCCATGAATTATGATCGAGGGATGGAGCCGGCGCTGGAGCACTACAAGTGCATGGTGGATGTTTTAGCTCGGTCCGGGCAGCTGCGAGAGGCCGAGGATCTCATCCAGAGCATGCCAGTTCTTCCGGATCATATCACCTGGAAGACGCTCCTGGGTGGCTGCTCGACTCACGGGGATTTGTCCCGCGGAGAGAAAGCCGCCACTGAGGTGCTTGAGCTCAACCAGAAGAAGGCCGGGACGTACGTCCTGCTCTCCAACATGCTAGCGATCAAGGAGCGGCAGCAGCGGCATCTGGAGATCATGGCATGACAGACGCTCTTAAAAGTCCTGGCATTGGTACGAGAGGATGTTCAGATGCTCGGACTTTCAGCCAAGGATAAGATGTCCTGACCTCCTTCACGAGCTTGGAGCAGACTCCTCCGTCCACAGAGTAAAATCTTGACTCTTGGAAGCGACGAGAAAGGCACGTCTCTTCAGGCGCCTGGAACTACTTTCGTGGCGTTGCTCAGCTGCCAGAGCACTAGTAGAGAGGACTACCCCAGCACTTTGTCAAACGATTCGGGGCTTGGACCTTGCTGACGTAGAACGAGGAGATGACGCTGCAAAGCAGTGCAGCCGATCATTGTAGAGAACGAAACCAGCTCAAAAGACTCACACGGAGCACCTTATCCTTTGCTGTCCCAGGCCCGAGAACGTCACCAGTGATTGGACAGGGGCCACGAAAACAAAGTGCCTGAAGAACGACAGAGCCGGACGAAGTTAAAGTGGAAGAAATCACAAGCACGGTTGAGCCACCATACCATACTGTCACTCTTTGAGCTCCCAGCCTCTTACATTGTCCCCGGGGTCGTAGTTCGTGTAGAGCTTAAACTCGTTCCCGAGCTTGTGCTTGTGAGCCGGCCTGAAGCCGCACGGCTGTACTCCCAGGAGGAAGAAAGCCCGTTCTTGCTGCACCGATCCTGAGCACCCAAATACACCGAATGAGCCCAGGACGCGAGTACACGAAAAGCAAAAGTCCCATCTCATGGGGGTGACGAAGCTTGCATCAAACCTGTCAACAAGAGGACTGGACTTTTCTGATGGTCCTCGGACAGGAACTGCACTGCCCGGGTGGTCTTCTCAAGGCACTCCTCGCTCTGCAAAAGAAAAAGGTTAAAGAGCAACAACGTTGAGGTGATGGTCACTCTAGCTCCATCCATTTCTGTCTCTTTTTCTCTCTCTCTCTCGCTTTTTCTTACAAGGTAGGGAGGATCAGCAGCGACGACGTAGAAACGGTGCTCGAAATGTCTAGGCAAATCCTCCGGATGGTTGTAGTCGTAGTAAGTGAAGTCACTGCCATGACGAGCGAAACGACGATCGTATTCGAAGAGATGCGCTCTAATGCCTGGATAGATCTTCTGCGCACATCGATCCAGCACAGCTGAGCGTAGAAAAACACAAAAGAGAACAAAAGAACAACAAGGAAAAAACAAACAGAGCGTTTCAATCTCCTCGAACTTCGTACCTTGAGCATCGTATAGAGCGACGGGCATGCGATGCACGCTACCGAGCGCTCTGGCGCATCGCCAATCACCCTAACGACCTCCTCGGCCACGATCCGAGCGGTAAAATCATCGTACCAGAACTGGCTCAAGCCCCAATCCTCGCCAACGCTACCCTCGCCGCCGTCGCCAGCACCGCCGCAATCCCTCTCCCGCATGAAATCCCGCAAAGCCTCCAGCGCGTGGGCGCTGAGCGCCGGAGGAGAATCGTCCTCCACCCCCGCCATAAACCCTAAAATGCCCCACGCTTAGAGAATATTCCCCAATTTAAAATGGCCAGCCCTAACCCTAACCGCGGAGTTTTTATCGCATTTAGGTGGGGGTCGGCTGACGTGGACGAGGCAAGAACAACGAAGAGGGATCTCCATTCCTTCCAGGAAGAAAGACTTCTTCTTCTCTATCTCTCTCTCTCTCTCTCTCTCTCGCTCGCTCTCGCTCGCAGCTCCAATCTTCCTCCCCAATTACAATTCCGCGAGGAGGAGCAATGATCTCATAGATTTCCCCTCACTTCCTCTCTCGCGAGTCGCGCCTACCATGCCGGTGAAGAAGAGCCTCCGCCCAAGTCTCAAGCTCCCCATCCCAGCGCGCGACGCCGGCTTCGCCAAGCCTCCACTCCCACTCCCACTGCCGCAGCAATCCAATCCTCTCGGCAGCGCCACCAGCAGGGACGTCCTCCTCGAGGATCTGGAGCGCCTGGAGATCCTCGGCCATGGCAGCGGCGGCAAGGTCTACAAGGCGCGCCACCGCATCACCGGCACCCTCTACGCGCTCAAGATCATCCAGGAGAAGCACGACCCGGCGGTGCGCAAGCTCATCGTCCGCGAGATCGAGATCACGCGCCGCTTCTCCGCCAGATCCCCCTACGTGGTCCAGTGCTACGGCGTCTTCGAGCGCGGCGGCGAGATCTCGCTGGTGCTCGAGTTCATGGACGGAGGTACGCTCGCCAACGTCCTGGCCGCCCGCAAGACCATCGACGAGAGGTTCCTGGCGAGAGTGACGCGCCAGGCGCTCAAGGGTCTCATGTACCTCCACGCCAACAAGATCGTCCACCGCGACATCAAGCCCTCCAATCTGCTGCTCAACCGGAAGAACGAGGTGAAGATCGCGGACTTTGGAGTGAGCACCCAGCTCGCGCACACTCTCGCCCAGTGCAACTCCTTCGTTGGAACCTGCGCCTACATGAGCCCCGAGAGATTCGACCCGGATGGTCACGGCGGCCACTACGACTCCTCCGCGGATATCTGGAGCCTCGGCCTCACGCTGCTCGAGTGCGCCATTGGCTACTTCCCCTGCGTCGCCCCCGGCCAGAAGCCCGACTGGCCGACGCTCGTCTGGGCGATTTGCCTCGGGGATCCTCCCTCGCCACCCCCGGACGCGTCGCCGGAGTTCAAGAGCTTCATCCGGAGCTGCCTCCAGAAGAATTCCTCGCAGCGCCCGTCCGCCGCCAGGCTGCTCCACCACCCTTTCCTGCTCAAGTCGGACGACGAGGTCGCGCAGCTCCGGCCCCTCATCAGCTCCTTGAGGCTGGTCTCGTCGTCCTCGACTTCGTCTTCGCAGCCCCTGGGTGTTCCTGCTCGGTTCGGCCACCCGAAGTGAATAAAAATCCAACCTTTACTGGTCTCGCTGGTCCTGCCGTCTCGATCCAGTATAGGAGCACTCGTCCGGATCATAACTAGCTGATAACGCTCTCGTACGTAGCTATCCATCCATCCTCAGTTGCTGTGTTGATCAGAGGTGGGAGTAGTTGCGCTGGATCTTTCTGGCGAGCATACCCCCTGCTGCTGCTCCGGCTCTGCGTTGTCTGACCGGGGAGTTGCGACGAGATCTTTCCCGCTTCTGCGACCAAACAACGAGTGCCCGATATGGGACGCTGTCCTCTCGGCCTGCTTCACCACACCCCTGGCCCTGTCCCTTATTCTCATTGATCGCCGGCCGGGGGAGACCTCCTGCGATTCAGCGTCGTCCAGCCCGTCACTGGCTCGCATTGAATCCTCTGCCAGCTTTGGTGTTGGAACCTGACTGTTGGTGCCAGTTTGGACGCCAGAAGGGGTGGGAGTCAAGTCGGTTCTCGCGTCGCTTGGTTTAGCAGCGGCCTTATCTGGTAAAGACAATGCTGGCGTCGAATCTTCCGGAGCTGGAGCTGGAGAAGTCACAGCAGAGTCCGTGTCGATAACTGTTCGCAGCTTCATCTGTCCTCCTTTCTCGCTGATGCTAACCAGCTCTCCGGATACGAGCTTTTTATCTCGGGGTCCACGGTGGCTCCACTTCCAGAACCTCGCCTTCCCCCCGGGTTGGCCGGATTTGTCACCCTCGCTGTCACTAGATTCGGACTCTCGCTCGAGGCTGCCACTGAAGAGAGTATTGTCTGGCAACTCAACATCTTCATCGAGCTTCCTTCCTTTTCTACCACGCCACTTCTTTTGCACTGCCTTTCCGGGCCTCATTATAGAAAATATTCCCGAGGCACTCACGCCAGTGTCAATGATTTCGTAATGATCCAAGCCAAGTGAATCAGGTAAAGATTCATCTCCATCTGTAGTCAGCCTTGTACTAGGCGATACCTCCTGCAGCAAGGTATCAACATCATGAATAAAACCACCACTATCATCGTCATCACCACAGAATTTACCACTTCGAGTTGACAATCGGGTGCTTCCTCAACCGTAATTGCGAAAGTGATGCGCCCAGTTTTTACGCCTTTAAGGGGCAAGCAAACTTCATGCCGATCGCCGCCTCTAAACTTCGCCAGTAACACGTCGCAATACCTGTTCATAAAGTAGCGCCATCAATCACACAAGCGTCTCATAATCCCAAACTAGAAATGCACAAACCCGAGATTGTCGTCCCGAAAGAGATCTTTGTCCCTCACGTGAAACATCATACGGTTTTGGATCTCCCAGCTTCTTATGGGTAAACGAAATACTTCTCTCCACTTGGGATTGAGAGTCTTCCACTTTATTGACGTTTTAAAACGATTAGTGTTCAGTACTCCTTTCACGAAAGGATCCGCCAATCCTGAACGAAAAGCAAAAAGCAAAGAAAAGGTTCAGAAATAAAATCCATGAATATTAGCTTACCATTGACATCAGCCGGTTTTAATTGTGTTGCTTCAAGGATTTCAACTACAGCAACAGCAACCGGAGGCGCGGACTCCGCTGCAAACAAGGCGATCATAAGCCTATCACACAGCTTGAATGAGGTAATTACCACTTGGAAGAGTTGCGTACTCGGATGTTGCCCAACTATTTGCAATCTTTTCGACATTTATCACCAGCATGTTTGGCTATAAAAACCAATGATCATCAAAATCAAACTCGTGCATAACCTTCTAACCTTCACGACCGAGTCCTCTAGCGCATCCATCAGCATCGTGTCCTATTCAGAACAAAGAAAAAAGCAAAAAGCTTATCACAAACAAAACAAAAGAGTGACAGATTATCTACCAGCCAGCTTGCGATTCCAGGAAGCTCAGCCATGTCCATCCCATACGTCGAGAGCGGCCGTGCTTCGATCTGGACGTAAGGCGCACTCTCGAAGCTGATCCGGAGACGACTAACAAATGGCCATCCCCCATGAAACCTCACTCCAAGACGAACCTTCTCAAAACAAAACAAAAGTTTTCTACAAACATTCAGCCAAAAGCACCAGACAAATACCTTTCCTTCAATATGTAGCTTCGAGATATGTAACTTTGTCCAGAGCCCTCCAAGGCGCTTTCTCAGCTGAACAGAGAGCACCGCGCTCATATCATCAGCAGCCACAAATTCCATAATAGTTTCAAAGACCTGAAAGAAATACATGAAAGTTTAGGAGAAAGAAGTCTAAAAACTCGCAAGAAACATTACCACGTCGTCATCCGTCCCAGAAGGATCCAGAGCTCGCATGCCCGCAAACATGGGTGGATTTCTTCCCAGAGCAAAGCTTTGCAGTACACCATCTTGCTGCCAGTAGAGTGGAGAAAAACGTGACCTCCTCCGAAAAAATTCAACACCAAACGAAGAACATACATACCACTGTCCAGGGCTTGTACTTGGCCAGGAAAAACGGCATGAGAGGAGCTAGAAAATCCTGAGACGCAAACTTCTCCAGGAAAACTGGCCATGCTTTTGCGACAGTCTCGTTGAGCCACCGGACACTCTCAAAGTCTGATAACAACTGCAGCACGCTGCTGAGCTCCAATCCGACAACACTGGATCCACCATCAATCAGCACATACCTGTTTTTGAAACGCGTGCTTTCGCTCCTCGTGGCGAATCCGCCGGAGCCACTTCTCGCGATGGCGTCTCTCAATCTAGAAATCCAAAATTCTATCTTAGAAAAAACAATTCCAAGAGCGACCAGCCAGCCACTTACGTGAAAGAGAAAGATGAAGCCAACGACAGGGACGATCGCGTAATTTATCCCCAGGAGCGAAAGAATCCACACCACAACGAGGACCAATGCGGCGTGGAGAATGAAAGGCCAATGGAGCAGCCAATGGAAAACCTGATCCATCCTCGCGCCGTCGCCGCTGCTACTATCGCCGCCGCGCGCCTCGGATTCAGCTCCTCGATCGCCCATAGCTGCCGATCCTAGGGTTTCCTCCCCTGAGAATTCTTGCATCCCAAATGTCGGTGTCCCGTCTCCTTTATCCGCGACCCCAGCCGCTTTCCCCTGTTCACGATCCTCCCCCATGGGAAAACGAGTGAGAAGATCGTGCCTGGCGTTGCCACGTACAGGTTTAAGGAAGAAAAACTTTCCAGCGGATATTCTCTACATTTGTCAGAGCATATTCGCAGAACAGGAATATTCTGTAACGGGAATCTGCTAGATTTAGACGAGAATAGCTTCCATTTTAAATTGCGTGTAACATGTTTGAGAGGATGACGAACTTGGCGCTCTCCCTGGGATGCAAACGCCCAAATTCTCTCGCGGCTCTGCCCGCTCTCCCCTGCTCGCTCTGGCGCTCGCAAGCGCTGAGGAAGCTCGTCCATGACGCGGCGCGAGCTTTGAGATCCTCGCTGCTCGCCAGGAACTCCTCGGCCTCCTCGATCCACCCGGTGCGTCCCAGCAGATCCATCAAGCACAGCTTGTGCTCGATGCTCGGCTGCATCCCCTGGTCTCTCACCATTGTGCTAAACACGCTGCCAGCGGCGTCCACCAGGCCCGAGTGGCTGCAAGCCTGAAGGATGCTGGTGAGAGTAACGTCGTCGGCTTCCACGCCTTCCAAGCTCATCCGCCAGACCAGCTCCACTGCCTCGGCTCCATGGCCGTGCCGAGCGTACGCCGTGACCATCGACGTCCAGGAGATCACGCTCCTGCTCTTGATCCCCTCGAAGACGTTCCTGGATTCCACCAAGTTGCCGCACTTCCCATACATGTCGACGAGAGCGTTCTGGACGATCAGATCCTCGGCAAAGCCACTGGCAGCGACGTCGTAGTGCAGTTCTCTTCCCCTGGAAATCTCTCCGAGGTTGGAACACGCCGCCAGGACGCTCGCGAAGGTGAGTCCGTCTGCTTTCGGCTTGGCCTCGTCCTGCTGCATCTTCTCGTAGAGCAGCAAGGCCTCCTGGCTGGATCCAGCTTGGACGTAGCCAGCTATCATCGCGTTCCAGGACACGATGTTCTTCGAGCAGAGGTTGTCAAAGTTCGTCCTGGCAGTAACCACGTCTCCACACCTGGCGTACATGTTGACGAGCGCAGTCCCTACGACTGTATCGCCTTCGAATCCCCGAGAGATAATCTGCCTGTGGACAGTTCTTCCTTCCGGTAGAAGACCCGGAGAGGAAACCGCGCTCAAAATGCTGGCAAACGTGAAGACGTCTGCCTCAATCCCCTCCAAGTTCATCCGGCGATAGACTTTGATGGCCTCCAGGTCTTGTCCATGCTGAGCGTGTGCTGCTATCAAGGCGCTCCAGGAGACCACGTCCCTGTCTACCGTGCCCGTAAAAACTCCCTGTGCATCCTCGAGGCTTCCACACCTTGCGTACATGGTTACGAGTGCATTGCGCACCATGGTAACCGATTCCAGTCCAGCTTCCACCGTCTTCCTGTGAATTTCCCTGCCTTCTTCAAGTGCTTCTAAACTCGCACAGGCCGTGAGAGCGGTAGCAAATGTGATGGCGTCCGGCTTCATCTTCATGCTCTTGAACAAGCTGAGAGCCTCCCTGAACTGTTCGTGAAGAACCTGTGCACCGAGAACTGCGTTCCACGAGACAATGTCTCGTCTGTCCATGCTCTCGAAAACTTTTCGTACGTCCGCCAAGCTGCCACATTTGGAATACATGTTTAGCAGGGCATTCTGTAGAATCAAATCCGAAACCAGCGACTTACCAAGTCGTTTGTGGATAGCTCTGCCGGCATCCAGCGAGCGCAAGTTTGAGCAAGCAGAGAAAAGTGTCGAGAAGGTAAACACGTCCGGTTCTCTATCCATGACTTTGAAGAGCTCGAGAGCAGCTTGGTTACCCCCGGTTTGAACGTAGGCCGCCAGCATAGCGTTCCAAGTGACACGATTCTTCGTTTCCATCCGGTCGAAAACGTTCTTTGCGTCCGAAATGCTGTGACACTTTGCGAACATATTCAGCAACGCAGTGCCCGTCACGACGTCAGGCTTAAAGCCCGCTGCTAGAAACCGCTCGTGGATACCCCGGCCCTGATCCAACACTCCAACCTTAGCGCAAGCACTAAACACCGCAATGAAAGTGAAAACATCCGGGTCTATACCTTCCAAGTCCATCCGCTGAAAGAGCGTGAGTGCTAGCTTTCCATGACCCTGTTGCGTGTACGCTCCCAAGAGCGCGCTCCAGGAGCTGGAATCTCTCACCGTCATCCCGTCGAAAACTTTCCTCGCACTCTCCAGATCCTTGCACTTGCCATACATGTTCACGAGAGAATTCTGCAAAGTCAAGTTTGAGTCGAGACCCATGGAAACAATCCTTGCGTGAAGCTCCTTACCTTGGCTCAAGAGTCCCATGCTCGAACAAGCGCTGAGAACTGTGGAGAAAGTGACAGCATCCGGCTCGCTACCTTCCAGCAGCATTCGATGATAAACACACAGAGCCTCGCGAGCGTGGCCGTGAAAGACATACCCAGAGATGATCGCGTTCCAAGACACGACGTCTTTGATCCTGATCTTCTGGAAAACTACCCATGCATCGTCCAAGCTCCGGCACTTAGCGTACATGCTCACGAGCGCATTCTGGACGACGAGGTCGGTGTCAGCTCCACAAGCTATAATCCTAGCGTGAATCTCCTTACCTCGATCGAGAGCTCCCATCTTAGCACAAGCGCCAAGAACCGCCGAGTACGCGAAGGCATCTGGCTCCACTCTCTCGCCGGCCATCGCGCGGAAGAAGAAATCCACCGCATCGCCGTGGCGATGGTTGCGCGTGTAGGCGCCGATCATGAGCGTCCACGAGAAGTCGTTCTTGCGCGCCATTTCTTGGAAAACCCTGGATGCCTCATCCGTGCTGCCGCATTTCCCATACATCTGGATCAACAAATTTCCCAAGAACACATCCCTATCGAGCCCGTGGTCGCGGATCTTGGCATGGATGCGCCGGCCATCGCTCAAGACCCTGCATTCTCGGAGAAGAGCCACTAGGGTTTCGCAATTCTTCCCGCGAGGATCCCTGACCGCCACAAAGCCGCCGCGAGCATCCATTGGAGGACACCATTCGAAGATCACACAATGACAGAGTAGAATAAATCACACTGATCTTCTTTTAGGGTTCTTAGCTAAGGTGGGTAGAAAAACAATCCGTACAACCCAACAACCTAATCCGTACGTCAATCAATCAATCAAGCCGGTTTGCGCCCACACCGCGTTTCTCACTCGCCTCAAATCCCTGCCCTTGAGCGTCCTGCCCGCGCCCTCCAGAACCGAGAAGGCGACCATGGAGCTAGTGCGAATTCGCGCCGCGTCTTGCCTCGCAGCTAGCTTGTGCGGCGGAATCCACTCGTGGTTCTCCTTCTCCTCCTCGTCGGCGAGCTCCAGCTCCAGCTCGGGCGATCCCGCGCTCTTGCGCTTCTGCTGGAGGATCTTGGTCCAATCGGGCACATTGATGGGGTCGGCGCGCTGGATTGTCGATCGCCGCGAAGAATTGGGAGATGGGCTCGCAAGATTCCCATTTCCCTCCCAGTTGGCCGACATCCACGCCCGGAACAATCGATTGCTCTCGTGCCGCCGCAATTGATCGTCCCACTGGATCTCCTCCGGGTACATCACCGCCCACACTTCCTCCTCGATCAATTCACTGGTCGAATCCCCCGAGCCCGCAGGACTGGCGTTGAGCCCCAAGAGCTTCTCCCGCCGTGATCCCACGCACGATCCGATCTTCTTGCCGCGCTGCTCCCGGATCAAGCACGTCAGATTGCTCGAAATGCGCTCCCGCTGCCTGGAGATCATCATCTGTGCGCTCCTTGGGCGTGTGAGAATCGATCCACCCAAATCGTTTGTGTGAGGATCGCGTCTGCGTGACACAGGGAATTCAATTCGCTATCAAAACCCGCGATCCCAGTCACGTCCCCCAAGCATTCGATTGATCGATTCGATCGATCCCTAAAATTTTTCTTGCCGACAGAGAGGAGAGGGAGAGAGAGGGGTATGTGAAAGTTCTTCCTTTCCCCATTTTTATTTGCAAAGTGGAGGCTATAGCACCACGGTGACGGCATGGTGGATATTATGACGGCTGCGGGGCCAGGTGGCGTCATTTCATGGACCCCGCGCGGGAGATTCGATGCTCCGTCTGCTAGCGTAGTGGGCCCGCGCCCGTCACGTGGAGCCATGGCCAGCCATGGCCACCCCCGCCGTACATACACCGGCCAGGTGATTCGTACGCGGTGACGTGGACCACTGGCATTTGTTTATGCTTGGCTATGGCGAAAGCCAAAAAAGTCGAGAGAGGAAGAAACGAACAAAAGCAAGTGGGCGAGGGCGATGAGACGCGATTTTATGTCGCGAGCGAAGCGATGGGGTCCCCCAATCCAAGCCCGTATGGTGCTTTGACAATGAGAGCTCGCGATTCTTGGGCTGTGGGGGCCCTCGATCTCCATGAATTCTCATCAATTCGGCGGGGCCAGGAGAAGATTCACGCAATTCACAGTGCTGTTGGGGCCTTGTCCTTCTCGGGGGGACTAAACAATTCCATGGATCTCGCAGTGCTTTGCTCGGCCTATATTATCGACGGGGGTTTTTCAAACGGCTAGTTTGGTTTTTAGGGTTCTTGGTGGCTATGGCGGCAGTGGCGATGGAGGTGGACGACGCCCCGCCGCTGGAGAGGAAGGAGGCGCGATACACTCGGAAGGTGCGTGAAATCGGTTTCGCAAGATCGCTTTCGGCATTCCTAGCTGCTGCGCCGCCCAGGATGAAGATTTCGAGCGGCGCGTCCAGCGGTACAAGGGCCAGCAGTACAGCCACCTCTATTACTGCCGGCTGCACAAGCTTCGTGGAGCTCTCAGCTCGCTCGTTCAATCCGGCTTTCCTGGTGTTCCAGGTGAGAGATTCTTTTTTCTTCTCGGATCGGCATCGCTGTTTTTTTGCTTTGTAGTTTGTCCGATCTTGGGACTGGAAGATGGGAAGCGTTGCGTTGTGATTGGAACGATCTACAAGCAGATGAAGCTCAAGCCATCTATTCTGGATGAATACGCAAAAGAGGTAACCATACTCTTTTCTTTTCTTCGTTGTCTGATACTTTCTCCTGCAGCGCTCAAAGCTTCCACTCGCAACAGCTTCTAATTTCATGCATCCAGATGATTATTTGGTGCTAGAAGATGAGAGTGGTCGCGTGAAGCTCGTGGGCAGCGTGGTTGTGCCCTCGAATTATGTTACCGGTATGTATCTTTAGGACCAAGTGTTCGAAAAAAATCACATTTTTTGCTCGCAGGCATTGTCATTGCTGCTTGTGGAGCGGCAGGAAAGGACGGCGACTTCTTTGTACAAGAAATAATCGAGCCCGGTTTACCACCTCAGCCACCTTTGCCTTCCATCACAGGCAAGCGAGCCTGCCTATACTTGAAGTTTTGCGTCTGATCGCGTCTTTTCTCAGAGGACAAGTATGTCGCTTTCATCTCTGGCTTGAGGATTGGTAGTGATCATTGTGATCCTTTGCAACTACAGCTCTTGGTTGATCACCTTACTGGTCATTTGGGTGACGAACAGGTAAACGGACAACAGGAATATATCAAAATTTATGTGATCTTTATTGTTTAGGAGCAAATGTTGAGCGCTCAGGTCATTCGTCTGATAGTTGCGGGAAATTCTCTTGATATGCAATATAACTTACTCGCTGGGCAGGTTTGTCTTCCAAAAAAACATTTTATATGCTCTTGTTCACTTTGATTAGCATTTGCAGGCTATTTCCGCCAAGGACCAAGCGAGGTTGACTGAACCAGTGAAGGAGCTCGACCTTGTGCTAACTCAAGTAAGTCCGTGCACTCGCATTTGCTACTGACATTGGGCTTGTAACAGATAGCAGCAGCAATGCCAGTTGATATTATGCCCGGAGCAAATGACCCTGCAAACTTTACTTTGCCCCAGCAGGTATGAATTGCTTGTTGATATGACCACCACAATTGAAACACTGTTCCAGTCCTTGCATAAGTGTCTTTTTCCTGGAGCTTCTGCTTACTGTACCTTTTTACCTGCGACAAATCCTCATCGATTTGAACTGGACGGTATAGAGTAAGTGTTCTCTGTTTGATATTACTGTTCAAGAATCAACAAGTTCCGTGTTTTAGCATTCAGGTTTCTCGGCACATCTGGACAAAATGTCGATGATCTTGACAAGTACTCGGAAGCCAAAGATGTCCTCGAGCTTATGGAAAGAACACTGCGCTGGAGACATATTGCGCCTACAGCTCCTGATACACTGGGTATGCTGTCACGCAAATTACATCGTTCACTCTGTGCTGCGAGCAGGCTGTTACCCATACACCGATAAGGATCCGTTCGTTCTGGACAGATGTCCACATGTTTACTTCTGTGGAAATCAGAGGAGCTGTATGTCTCGCTTACTTACTGGTATGTGTATCTGCTTGGCCCAGTTTCTTACCACCGACTGACTGTTTCTTCTTCCAAAAAGTTGAAGGGAAATCGGTGAGAGCCATTTCGATTCCGCGCTTTTGTGATTCGGGAACCGCCGTGCTGGTAACTTGTTCAGACCGTTTGTTTGGTTCTAACATCGATGAGCGCCAGGTGAATTTGCGGACATTGGATTACCATCTGCTTACGCTTTCCACCTCCGCACTGTTAGATGCTTGAGGTGGTGTAACAAGTACTCACCACCACTCTCCAGGAATCAGTGTAGAGCATGATTGCACTCGCATCTCGTGCAGGCTTGCACAGCTTTTTTCTCATTCCGAGCCCTCAGGTACGTAGAAGTAGCATATATAACAGCACCTTGTTTTTTTTTCTTTTTCGTTATTACGTGCTTAAGGACTTGACTCTTATGGAGGCTACAGCTTTGATCCTTGCCTCCATGATACCCCGCTTTGCAAAAATTTTTCTTCTTGACAATATAATACACAAAATTAGAGCGACGTTGATCGGGAGAGAAGCTGTGACCCCATCCTAAGCAGCAGCAGCAGTGGTTGCCGGTGTAACTTTGGCTCGCTGGTTGTGACGAACCTGCTGAGGAACACTCCCCATCTGCTTGAGCGCCGCTGAGGTACACTTCTCTCTTCGCTCCAAACGCTCATCGTTCAAAATTTGTTGGTGTCGACATTCAGCACTGCAGAATGCTCTGTCACCTCTGCAGGCACACACACAGAAAACTCGTGTGAGCGCGAGATCTGGCTAAAAATCGAAAGGCAACGAAACAAAGCAACGAGCAAGCGAGCCAGCAGCGGTGCACGTACTTGTACATGAAGATGTCTCGGCCGTGAGAGATGTCCCGCTTGCACTGGTAGCACGAGTCCAGGAAGCCGAGCGTGGTGAACGACGGCCGGAGCGCGCACTTGGTGGAATTGGCCTCGAGGCAAAGGTGGAAGGTGGCGGAGTCGGCGGCATCCTTGTGCTTGCGCTGGTGAGTGTCGTGCATGTTGTAGCGAGCAGACTGATGGTAGTGGAAGTTCTTCGCAGGAGCGACGACGCCGGCCTGGGCCAAGGAGGATCGGATCACCGAAGTTGGCGAAGAAGAACCACTTAACTCGTCCTTGTCCAATGCCGCTACGATCCCCAGGCCGACCTTCCCGTGAGGAGAACAGGGCCCGAGCTCCTTGTTGCTGGGATCCGCGAGGATGCTGAGACCCGAGAAAGGCCTGGATTTCGTACCGGCGGGCGAGGGAGGCAGGGTGGTGGCCGCCGACGGAGATGGATCCTCGGTGGGCGCTGCGAAGCCGATCACCTGGTGTGGAACAACAACATGCGGATGCTGGGGGCGCTGGAACTGGTGATCGGCCGATAGAGGGTGATCAGATCCGGCAGCCACGGCCGCTGCCACTTCTCCACCACATCCTCCTGCTGCTGCTGCTGCTGCTGCTCCTGCTCCGAGCGAGGCAACGCTCACGGTCCTCCTCATCATCAGCCTTGGGCGCTTACCAGCAGTCATGACCGCCGTGATCGATCGGAGAACCGAGGAGGAGGAAGACGAAGAAGATTTGAGCTCTCTCTACACAGAACGAGGGATCATGGTGGCTATTTGGGGGTTTCCAGGGGCGAGGCGAGAAAGGGAAGAAGAAAGGGGAAGAACAAAGAAGAAGGAAGAGCGCGCACTACCTCTCTCTCTCTCTCTCGCGCGCGCGCTCGCTCGCTCTCTCCCCTCCCGCGAGAGGCGAGGGAAGGATGGATCAATCCCACTCCCAAAAGCAAAAGCCTAGACAAGAGGAAAGAAGGAAACCAATAAAATAGATAGGTAAAGCAAACATACCAAATGAATGGAGGAGACACCGTCCAGCGGATTGGAGAGGCTGTCTGGCGTCCGCAAAGGCCCAGGCTTGAATTATTGGAGGGGTAGCTTTTTTTTTTTTGCCCTAACCGGCCCACAGGTCACTGTCTTGGATGTTTGTTTATTATTATTATTGGCGCAGGCAGCAGAAGTTACTATTATCTCGGACGGGGATTTGGTTTAGTTTTACGAGTTACTATTCTACCCACCGGGTAGAAATACTAAATTGTTTTATTTGTTTTGTTTTTGTATTTTTGGGGACCACACACGCTTTGGCTACTTACCAAACACTGTCGCACGGACGATTGACACGTCCCCGCTGTGCAAGGGGAATATCTCTGTGTGTTTTGGAGAATCTTTGATTGTGTAGCGATTTTCTCTGGCCATGTCGAACTGAACCGTAAGCTTCCGGCAGCGATCCGGCTTAGATTATCAGTGCGTAGTCCTATTTTTACAGATTTTAAGAAAAAAAGTGATATAACACAAAATGGATGTCAGAGTTTTAGATCGAAAAGTGCAAGAAATTTCTCCTTCTTTTTCCCTTGTTGCCTAGATGAAGAAGCAAAAGGTGGCGAAAGTAACAACAATGAAAAAGTGGTGAAACCAACAACAAGCAGCACTCACCAGTTCCCAATGGCATCTTTTCTAAGAATTCTATCATATCATCCTTTGCTGCTGCTCCTGTTGGCGGCATTGATCGTTTCTCCAGTTGCAACAGTTGCCAACATAGTTGTGTGACACGACCATTGTTTTTCTTTTTTCTTGGTAGTTTTTTTTTTTCAAGCCTCATGAATTGTTTGCCACGGGCCGTTTTTTGGCACCCAAGTTGCTCCCGGGAAAATATTTCAAATCCCCAGCTCCTCCGGATTCGAAAGCTTGTTTCTCTGCAAATGCCCCTGCTGTCGTCTTACACTATTGAATTGATGAAGAGATTCAATGTAATTAGAGCTTGCAGGACTTTGTAGCGTTTTGTAAGAATCGACAAGAATGACTTTGGTGTTCTCGGGCCAATTAACTCGATCGACACGTAGCTCCGATGCAGACTCTCTCTGGGAGATATTTGACGACGCGCAATAATCTTTGTCTTCCGGACTCTTGGAGGCGACTCTGGATCTCTTTCCCTTCTTCCACCTATACTTGTACTCGTGAGAAAATGACAATGCAACCAAAGAGTTTTTGGCCGCATCGAATTCAATTCAAGGAGCTGCCAAAGCAAAAAGGAGGAGCACCGCACCACAACAGTGAGTAGCAAGTCAAGGTCGTGCTCAGTTGGGCTGTTTCTCGGCCGTGTTGACCACGTCTTCCTTAGCTCAACCTTGATCCGACTATGGAATGGAAGATTCAAATTTGATTCTTGCGAGCGTCCGTTTCTAGATCCAATCGCCCAACATATTTATCGTTCCAACACAGGTTGGAACTTAGTTTTCTACAGCTTTCTTTTTTTTCCCGCGTCGGCGTCGCGGCATTGATGAAGGTTGGAGAGCGTTTGGTAAGCTTGGTCTAGCTGTCTGGGACTAAAACTTTAATGGCTTTCCAGGGTATATAAACTCTCTCGCCACCAAGATCGCTCCAAAGATCATTCCTTCACAAACTCTCTTCTTTTCCAAAGCAAGTTTACCTGACATTCTCGCTTCCCGATCTCTCTCGCGCTAGACTCTAGATCTCTAAGAGAATGGAGCTCTCGAAGATGGTGGCGGTGGTGGCGGTGGTGGCGCTGGCGCTCCTCGCGTCCTCGCCTCGAGCGGCGCTGGGGCAGTCGTGCGACACTAGCAAGTTCACGAATCTGCAGGCTTGCCTCCCGGCGGCCACTGGCTCGGGCTCGGTTACCTCGAGTTGCTGCTCCGCGATGATGGCCTACCGCAGCAATCCCAGCTGCCTTTGCAGTACGCTCGTCTACGCCAAATCCCAGCTTAGTAGCATCAATCTCAACAACGCTTTGGCCATTCCCAAGGCCTGCGGCTACTCGTCCTACATCCCCTCGGGCTTCACTTGCCAAGGTACGTTTTGGATGGTTCATCTTTGAATCGTCGTCTCAATCTCAAAAGTATTGATTTTTTGCTTTGATTTGTGCAGGAATTACTGTTCCCAGGTGAAGACTCTCTCAAAAGGAGGAAAGCGTTCCAGAGCTTCCATCGCTTGATCTCGTTTAAGTAGATTACGTTAGCTAGAATAAGAAACGTTCCTTGTTTTATATGAGTAATAAATATAATAATAGTACTATTATTATTTAAAGATATCTGATTATGTTTAAGAAATGGATAATATTATGACAAATTCTAACAAGCTTAAGAACCAACATAATTCAGCTGGGGAATGCGACGCCATCGAAGATTCTCTCTTCCAACCAACACAAAGAGTAAATGGTGGTGGTCCACGAAACCATGCGGCACCTCTGGCACCACCGCCAAATGTAGCAGCGCCACCACATTTGGCAAGAGGAGAGCCACGCCGAAAGCCGCAGCACGCTCGCTACCACCGCGAGGACACGTGCCGACACGGGCGCGCACGTGCTTCCTGCGTGGCACAAGCGGAGATAGCATATTCCATCCGGTGTTCCCGCTGACCGCAAGCTGACTGCCTCCCACTCGGCAGTCGCCGTCAGCCACGCTGGAAAAATATACAGGTATTTAAATCCGGGTGCCCGCGAAATCCGCAAAATTGTTTTATCGATTCGTTGCTTGATCACATCGCGGGGAGGCAACACCATGTCGATGATCGATAGCAGCGATTATCGATTCAAAGCCTTGGACAGTTTCGTGGCGCCGCGCCCGGGGGCGTGTGGAGACGACGACGACGACGTTGGGCCTCCCGATCTCGCGCCCGCCGCATCTCTCGCGCTGATCTCTTCTTCTTCCCGATTTCGCGGAGCTAGGATCACTGGAAATCATCCTGGGTCGCCTCTGATCGCCGCCGGAGCAGCAGCATTGCTGCAAGGATTCATCATCTCGGATGATTCCGAGCCAATGCCCGAGGTAAGTTCAATCGCTTCAAGCGCATCCTCTTTCTTCTCCTCTTGTTCTTCTTTAGAACGCGCAATGGATATCCTTCATCGCTTTGATGAAATTACAGTATTAAAGCTCTGGTATCGGACTGTGCAGATCATTTATGTCAAGGCGAAGGACCCGAAGGTTTGAAGCGATCGAAAGAACCAAATCAATTTTGCTACTCCTGATCTTGCCATGGAATATGCTCATCTATATGCTATACAGACATCGAAACGGTGTACCGTCAGATTATATGATATTATCGTTTCTGCTATAGCCTATGGCTTCTTGTATGTCAAGTGTTGCAGTACTGCAATTCACGAGCCACATTTTTACAACCATCAAAGAAACGAGTTGCTAAGTATGTTCTTTTATTCGCGCCAAGCAAACAAAAACGCTGGAGATCTCTCCAGTGTTTTCAGTTTCTTATTCGAGTAGAGACTCGGTAAGAAATCGCTTGGAGAGTCTTCTAAATTCGCACCTTGTCGCGTGAGATTTAGATTTTGATATCAGCGTCAATTGAAAGGCCGACTTAGATTAGAAAACAAGTGCTACTTCCCAACCGGCAAAGCACGTAGGCACACAATTTAAAATGATAATTGTGCCAATAATGAAACATTGTTATTAAGCGCTGGTTGGAACAAGCACATGTGCCATCTACTATATGTCACCAAGTTTTTTGTAATCTTGTGTCCAATTGTCTGGTATATTGGGCATGTTTTAATCAAAAGGCCGCAGGAGGTCAGTTGTCCTGAGTGATTTGGGATGACAGCAACCACGGATTTGCAAGATGGCTAACCGTCTTGTTTCTCAGATACAAGGGGACTTGCAATTGAGGACATCTCTAGAGGCAGGAGCTGCTCAAACCGAGACAAACAAGCTCGCTGAAGTGGCACTTTCTTCTTGACTGCCCGCCTCTCGACTGTCCAGCTCAAGAGCACCTCTACAACCGTCCTGTGATTCCTTTACATCATGTTGGCCAGCCTTGCTCGGTGGCGAGCAAAGAAAAGCAACAAGAGGTCCTCTCGTCAAGACAAAATGGTGGCTCCAGCTTACATAAAAGTGTATGTTCAGTGAAAGAGGCTTTGGCCATATCTATATAGTGGCCAGGTTTGGTGTTCTTTCTCTCTTGCAAAAACCAGTTTTTGTTTTCTTGTTTGGTTTTTGTCTAACATGTTTCTCTCCTTGGTTGCAGATCATGGCAGTGAAGCAGCTGGAAAGAAACGGACATTCAACCCGAGATTCTTGGTGGGAGTTTGGATAATCGGTTATTGTTGTGATGGCGATCAAAGGCTTGGTTTCTACAAGTATATGAACCTGGAAGATCAATTACACAGTTTGTATTGTTTTCTACATACAAAAAAACTGAGTAAGCCTTGCATGCAGATGTGTTGATCCGACAAGGAACCATTGGGCTGGAATGCAATGATGAAAATAGCTTTGCAGGAGCTACCAAAATATGCATGACAAAGAAAATCCTCCTGGATTTCACATCTTACTCAGAGAGCATTATCCCAAGCTCTCAGATTTTGGTCGTGCTGTTTATAGAGTCTTGCAATGCTCATTTTAAAGCATGATACCAGTCGTTCTTTTGGAGCTCATCACTGGAAAAAAAGATATAGACAATGCACAGGGCATAATTAATTTGCATGGGTAGGTTTATATACCTTTTCTTTCCTATACAGAGGTGGCTACCAATGAAGATTAGAGGGACCAGAGCGAGGTGAATAATGTATTGCATTCATGTAGTCCCATATTCTTCAGTTGGGTATAAGTGGACTGTAAATTCAATCTTCTACACAGATTCAAGCTTTAGTGCCAATTTGGACGACCTTTATTTTTGTCGTGGTGGAACTCAATTCAAACAAGGAGCCGAGCAAAACATTGACTTCTGTTTGCAAAGTCAATAAAATATCATTTAAAAGGTAAAAAAAGTATACTTTGATAGGAAAGGATGATATATTTATGTGGTCAGTCAAGTGCTCCCAAGTGGACCGAGCTCGACCACACTTTCTCAGCAATAGTCATGGCTGTGAGCCACTCGCAGGTTACAGCCCTAATGTGTGCAACTGAGCTCCCTGACTGTGGCGCGCTCAGCTCCCAGCTGATGGCCATGGCGGCCAGGGATGCAGGGGTGCGGGATGGTTCTCTCCATATGTTGACAATAACAGGATCTGAATCTGCAAGACAAAATAGAAAGTTGTCTCAATCACTAGAACATTGAACGAAAGAAACAACATTGTGCTACTAAAGATAATTTCAAAAGTTGACAAAAGCTCTTTCTTCTCTTTGTTACCAGCTCGTGATAATCTGCCATGCCTGTGTAGGCATCATACTCCTCATCGCTGGATGGCATATCCATAAGGGGAACTTCTCGTGCTAGCGGCATCCAGAAGCATAGAGCCATCATCCCTCCTCTGACGATGTAGACATTAGAATTACCTGTGCTAATTACAAATTATAATAAATAAAATATCTGAGCGCAAACCTAATACTAGACAGGTCTTACTGAGCCATGCCATGGCGCTGGGGCGGCCATAGCGCTGCGCTGGGAAGGGAGGCTATTGCGGGTTTACTGAATGTGGTGCGTAAAAACTTTTCGGCTGCTTCCATCTCGTCTGAATCTGGCGCTCAAACTCGATGGTTTCCGGCACGTCCAGCGCTGGTTTTGGACCTCGACGACTGGCTCATCTCCAAGCGCGCGAAAAACAAGGATTTCGTGGTTACCAATCGAAATGGTTGCCACGATATCGGCATGAGGCCTGGGTTGATCCCTTTCCTCGACAAGATGGCTCCCATCTATGATCTCTACGTATTCAGCTCCGCCACAGCTATATGTTAGTGGCATCGTCCACAGTATAAATTCGAGGTTATCCTCCGGACAGATTCTTAGGTGTTATTGCCGGGACCATTGCAAAGCTTATTTGGATCCAAGCATCGATATAACCGTGGATCTGAAAGATGGCAACAGGTCACAAGGATTGCAAGCGAAAGGTGTGGATGATGAGTATTACTGGCTGTTCCAGCAAAACAATGGCTTTGTGGTTCCTCGTTACGATGGGGAAGACGAAGAGGATCAAGTACTGGAAGGGCTTGTGCCGCTTCTCACTGCGCTGGCCAAACTGGATGACTTACTCCCGCGATGGAGGGGCTCAGGACTGGCGAGTGTAAGTTGGTTGACGGGAAGCTCAAGTTTGGAGACATTGATGAGCAAATTGTTCTGGAAGCGACGCTCCGGTTTTTCGTGAGTGATTATCTGTAGCTAGCGTCTTGTTTACACAGGTGAGGGAATGGTTCATGAACGTTTCAATTCACTGTGGACAAATTTCAAGAACTGGTATAGTGCAAAGGAGGTGGATGATCCTGAATTTAAGAAGGGAGTGATGGGACTGAAACACAATGGTGTTTTAGAATCAGAAAGCGAGGGGAAATGTGTGATAAGCGAAGCAAGCTGGGAGGTGGAGTTTCAACAGATTATTATGGAAACGGAATACAAGACAAGAAGGAAGAGGTAAGAGATTTTGTTTTTCTTAAGAATAGCTCATAATATTGCTCTTCTTTAGCTTGAGAGAAAGGCTGAGGGAATATCGAAGGTGTTCAAGAGTGTTTACAGATTTACAGCAAAAAGTATCTGCAGCATGCAAAGTCAATCATACAAAAGCATCCTATTTTATGTGTCCACATTTTTGCAATAAACTATTTTCATAAATATATATTTGTGTAAAGCTTTGCAATAAGGACCTTTCTCCTTGGTGATTGGCACAACACTAGAAGTAGTCTTGGGCTACCTTGTTGGAGGGATTGCTTTGGAAGGGCTACCCCAATTTTACGTGAGTGCAGTGTGACTACTGTCTTGTCACTTCGTTATACACCGGTGACGGAATGGTTGATGAATGCGATGCTCATGAGATTACTATGAGTATCTTCCACATTTTGATATTCAACCTCGCCCTTGAGTGCCTCCCAGCTCGCTTTGCTTATCACACAATTGCCCTCACTTTCATTGTGTTTCACTCCCATCACCCACAATTCAGGTCTTCCAACCGTGTTATACCTATCCCCGTATTTGATTCATATAGAAATGATACAAGACGAGGTAAAAATTTTGTTTTCTAATCATATATTGTTTTTTAATTTTCTGCTTGAGAAAAAGTCTTTGAAGGCACTAAAAGGTGTTGAAGACTGCAGTTAGCGACTAAGAATACTGACTGTGTAGTGTTTGCATTAAAGAGAGTGCATTTCAAGGTGTTCTTGGGACATTTCAGAACATCATACCATAAAGACTATTCGTATATATCAGTTTTACCATTTTGATTATGATACATGTTTAAAGTAAAAGTTTGTTAAGGACTTTTAGTTCCATAAAAATAGGATTTTGATTTTTTCATAATTGCGAGAAGTTGAGGAGAAGATAAAACAACCATAATTAATGGTATAATTTATTCATGTCTCAATATTTCTCTTCAATGAAGTTTAAGAGCTGTGTCTTTGCCATTAGCAAGATCTCAATCTTAGTTGCCTTTGTCATCTCTCCACTTTTGCTGTCTAATATAAATTGATGCTCAATTAGCAATACTTAATGAAAACCTATAATAATGAATCAAATTTACATCAAACTCTATATTATGAATGCAATATCCATCCTTAGAAGATCAATACGTTCTCTCACCCTAAACGTGCCAATTATAATTATTTTATAAAAGTACTTTAAAGAAAATAGTTTTCCTGAAAAGTAATTTAATATAATATTTTATTTCTAAATTATTTTCAATGAAGAATTTTTTATTGTATCCAGTAAAAAAGTCTTGATTTTTTAAATAAAATAATTTAAATATTATTATTTAAATATATTAGTTTGTAGATATAAATTAGAATAGCTATCTAGCCCATCTCATTACTTCTAATATTTTTATATTAATATGCTTATCTTGTAATACAAAGCTGTAGTATATAACATTTATTTTATAAAAATAAGTAAGTATTGATTAATTTTCAATAACTTGAAAAAATATCTTTTACTATAGTGTATATAGTGCTCATTTTTTTCTGTTTTTCATGTACTTTATTTTTCTAATGGTTAGAATCTGAAATTTGATTATAACTCTGATGAATAAAATGTATTTATGCTCTATATTTTAACATATTATAGTGATAAATATGGTGGAGATACTAATATCTTCATTTATAAGTTATCACAAAATATTAAATATTCAAAATAACCCAGTTCTTTATTAAAATATATAAATTTAACAATTAATAATGAACTATATAATGTTATAACATTTGAAGGCTCTACAAAATATGAAACTACAGGATGGTTTAGTTGAATTTTGTGGTTATTCCAAGGTATTTTTAAGTATAACAAGCATATTATTATTGAGTTTTTCAATATAAAGCCATAATATTTCTTGCCTTAATCATAATAAATATAATAAATAATGTTTTTAATTATTAAAACTATCTAATAATTTTTTAAATAAATAAATTTAACTATTATTAATTTTTTTCATATAAAATTCTTTAATAGTTAAAAAATATAATCATAAAAGTATTTTATATATAAGTGAAATCCTTTTAAAATGGATTAAAAAGAAAAAGATAAGGTACTAGCAACTAATAAGACTTAAGTTGTGCTTAATATTTTTATTATTAAAACTTATGTGTATATAAATGAAACAGATAAATTATTTTATATAAGATATTTTAGGTAATGATAAAAATTAGCCTATTATTTTCTATGTAATCAAGCTTTTATTTACCTTTCTTAATAATTATATAATTCAAAAAATTATTGTTTTATTACATAATGAAGTTATTAGAATATGTAATCATATCCCATAGAAGTTGGAGACGACAACTCACTAAGGATTGGAGTAATAATTAATGAATGTTGCTAAATTAATTTAAAATTTCAGTTTCATATTTTATAGAATTGTTATTTAAATATATTAAATTATATATATAAGGTTATTAAATATATATACTAAATATATTACCCTATCTTGGTAATATGCTAACTATAGTACTATAACATAAAAAAAAATTTAAAATTGAAGGGGTTTAAACCCTAATTAATATATTCCAAGCACTCACATTAATGGAGTTGAGGGGCACTGCAATTTGTCTTTGAAGGGCAAAGCTTTTTAATTATGTTTTGCTTAGTGTTTAGGATTATGTGTTTACTTTTGTTCTATCAATTGTTTTTTCTTCTTTAGATCATTTTGTTAAATTTAAGATTGTAGCAATTTTACTTATTCTTCTTTTAATTTTCATTGTATTTTCTTCTTTTCCCATGCCATGTCATTATCCATCAAAGAGTATGTTATCCAAGGTGACTATGTCCTTTTCAAACTTTTGGTGCTATGCTATGTGATCTTGTTGATGTTGTTTCAATCCTTAGTGAGTTGTCTCCAACAATATGATTATATGTTCTCAATTTCTTACCATCTTTTATTAATATGGAGTGTAATCATAACATTAATTGGAGAGTTATAGATGATGCATTCTTGATTTTGGAGAACATTTAAGGATTGAGTTTATGAGAAAACAGTATTTATGAGCTTTAGTGGATTTCTACTAACAAAGAATTTTAATTACTTTAAGAATAAGTTTGGAGATGAGTTGGAGATTCCACATGGTAAGTGTTAATCTTTCAATCTACCATTTAATCATTTCTCTTTATCTTCTACTCTTTCCTAACTTTTTTTAAAAAAAAACTTAAACCATATTCTCATGTTCCAATGTTTCTTCCTCATCAAAAGTATTTCTTTCTTATAGCATATTAATCATATGACTCTTATGATTCTCATTCTAAATCTAATATTAAGTTGAGTGTTTTTTGTCCTCGTCATACTAATTTAGATGTTAAGTATATGTGTGAAGCTAAGAATCTTGCTTTAACAGAGACTTTGATCAATTTTGGTATTGACTATTTCTTTGTTCCAAGGGTTATGTCATTTTTGCTAGACTTTTAGGTTGAGTGCATATCCTTCATTGTGAATGCTATTAAGAGCTTTTATTTTATAGTTTTTACTAAAGAGCTTTTATATTCCTTTAAGAGTTTGAACTTTTCTATTGATTTTCCCATCTCATAAGTTAAGTGGTATGAATATCTTATTTATCTTGTAATGGTTAAAGTATTTTATAATAGAAATTCTTTTATTCTCCAAGCTTTGAGCATATTTCTATTTTTTATGTCCCTATTTTCACTTTGCCATCTACTAATAATTCCTCGTATGATGCTTTTTTATCTAGTTTTTTTCTTCTATAATATTTCTATCTCAATTTTTTTCTTGGCTTGACACTTTAAACTCTTTTTTCTTCAAATGAGGGGGTAAAGGGGAGGGACAAGAGTTTATTTTTAATGATGGAGTTAAGACAAACAAATGCAATATTAAAATGAGAATAAATTATATAAATTGTGAAATGAAAATGAGTATAGTGAATCCAAATGGAATATCTAACTTAATGTAGTGAAGTTGAATAGATACAATAATGAAGTGAGGTTGAACATAAATGGTGGAATAACAATGAGTGAAAATTTTTAAATAAAATTGGTATTTCAAACATTTTTTTTCTTTCAAGAAAGGGATAAAGAGGATGTGGAGAGCAAATGGAGTGAGTTTGATTTTCTATGTGTGGCATTGGACAAAGATAAAAATTGTGAGTTTGAATTAACATAGGTTTTATAGGTTAAAAAAAAAGAAGATATAGAGGCAAGTTCTACTAATGGTTGTGAGTCCAAGTTAATGGTGGTTTTGGAAAATGGCTAAAAGGTAAATTTAAAAATGGGATGTATCATTTATTGCAATAGTGTTTTATAGATTAAAGTCTCTTTTTTTTTGTTCAAAGTTATGGCTTTGAGGGTGGTTCAAGCATTTAGCAATTAAATATAATGTTGTAGCTAGTTCATTAGGATTTTGTAATTGCCTAACATTTATGTTATGATTTTGGGTTTTATTTCTGTCATGGCTGTTAGCAATTACATTAGTGGTTATATAGGAGCTTTAAGTTCTTCTAGCAGTCTATAATCACTCAGGAAAGGTTTTAGATGTTCTATCTAATTTATCATCATCACCTTTTCATCTTCTGAAGGGAAGAATGGTGTAAAGTTTATATAAACATATATATATACATACATATAAATATACATACATGTATATATGTGTATATATATATTACCCTACTTAGATAATATGGTAATTATAGCACTATAACATATAGACCATGTATTTAGAATTGATTCTGGTCCATTCATTCTTTAAACCCGAAGTGATACTATTTCCATATCTGAAGCACTCATATATACTATTATTATAGTTTTATTAAATAAAATATGATTATTTAGATAAATTGATGCCATTTAATGGAAAATAACACTTAAATTCATCTAGCAAGTAGGCTCATAGATATGCAATTTATAGAATATACATATTTTTTGTTTACTTAAGTAAATTTATGTGGTAGTAGATATGGCATCGGTAGATCTGTAGATGGCATTAACTGCTCCTGATCCCTTTGTATAAAGCGTTTCAACCGCTGCACATGCACAATCTCCGGAGGATCGGCCTGTTGGACGTCATGCCAAACCTCATAAACTTGCGGTCCAACTTGCCGTAACACCCGATATGGTCCTTTCCATTGCGCAAGGAGCCCCTTAGATAAACCACGTACCGTAAGATGGGGAAAATGGACTAACACTAAATCATTCACTTTGTACTCTGCAAGTGGACGATGATGGGAGTTGTAGCGCCGTTGTTGTCCCACTTGTACGCGGCCTAAGTGTTTGGCAGACTCTGCTCGGACAAGTGGAAGAATGCTTGTCAAATATTGATCCCATGACCTAGCATCAGGAGCTTGTGGCAATCGCGAAGGTAAACCCAGCTCCGTTGGTAATATTGGATCATGACTATATAGAAGTTTATATGGTGAAGCACTAATAGAACTTTGCACTCCTGTGACATAGGCATACCGAAGAGATGGCAAATAACCATCCCAATCCGAATGCTGAAAGTTCACATACTTCACAATCATCCCTTTGAATGTCCGAACGAGCCGTTCCACCAGACCATCTGATTGTGGATGATAAGCACTTGTAAAAGTGTGGCGTATCCTCAACCGAGACGTCAAAACATGAAATACCTCAGCCATAAATGCAGGACCATTATCCAAAAGAATCCGCTTTAGACAAAAATGTTGGAACACCACTCGATTGAGGAGAAAGTATCAAACAACAGTTGTAGAGGCGTTAGCAAGAGCACCAACTTCCACCCAACGAGTCAAGTAGTCAGAAGCAATAATAACATACTCATTGCCAGCAGTCGACCGTGGAAAAGGTCTTATAAGATCAAACGCCACCAACTCAAACGGACGGGAAACTGCAAGTGACTCCAACTGTCCTTCCGCAGCACAAGGGGGAGTATTACGAGTTTGGCACCAAACGCAACTACGCACATACCGGATAACATCACGTCGCATCTCTGACCAATAGAAAGACCTGCATAGCTTCTCGATCACACGACGATGTCCCATATGCCCACCTAGAACAGGAGAATCATGGTAGGCATGGAGAAACTGCAAAATAAAGACAGAAAGCACCACCAGCCGTAAATGATCATCAAGATCCGTCCCCACAAAATAAAGAAGGCCATCTTCAAGGCGATATTGAGAATGTAAATGCCGAAAAGGCAAGTCATCAGCAAGTGATGCAGGATCCTCAAACGCATCTCGAAGCCTTCGAATCCACGGCTCAATCTTTTGAGCCTCGCGAACCTCATCCAGAGAAGGTAGATTTTGCTCTACGCCTTGTGGACACTGAATATCAAGTACAGCAACCGCCGATGGCACAGAATCCTCGTCTAAAAAATCCACAGATGCTGGAACAACAAGCTCATCAGAAACATGAGAAGAGAGTGGAGAAGGAAGAGGAGCTTGAGAAAGGGCATCAGCATTAGCCATAGAACTCCCTGGGCGATGAACAACATCAAAATCATATATCTGAAGCTTTAAAACCCACCGAGCAGTACGACCAACCAGGTTCTTTCGCTTCAATAATGAAATAACGGCAGCATGGTCACCTTCAAGTAACGTCCAAGAACCATGTAGATATGCATGAAGTTTCTCGAAACCCCAAACTGTCGCTAAACACTCCTTGTCTGTTGTGGAGTAGTTCACCTCTGCTGGTTGTAATGTACGGCTTATATATGCAATGGGATGACACTGACCAGGCACACTTGGGCTCTTTTGCATCAACACACCTCCAAGACCAATATCAGAAGCATCAACGCACAAAATAAAAGGTTGAGTGTAGTCAGGATATACCAAAACCGGAGGAGTCATCAACAGCTCTCTGAGATCCACAAACGCCTGCTCACAATCTGAAGACTAGATGAAAGATGACGTTGATGACTTCAGCAACGCTCGCAACGGTGCAGTGCGATCAGAAAGATGATCCACACACTGCACCTTGCCCAGGAAGCGTTGCACATTATTCACACACTTCGGAGTATGGAACTTTAGAACGGCTACAAGTTTGTCAGGATCAACTTGCAAACCCTCACGAGAAATACGGTACCCAAGATAAGTTGTGTCCTTGGACCCAAACACGCACTTTGACCGCTTCAGCTTTAAACCAACATCCCGTAGCCGATCCAACACTTTACACACATCACGAATGTGCTCTGCCCACGTCCCCTCTGAGTGAATCAAGACATCATCAATGAAGTCAACAGTCACCTCTGGCATATCACAATGAACTTCGTCCATCATCCGCTAAAAAGTTGCTGGAGCATTGTTCAAACCAAACGGCATCACCAAGAACTCGTACAAACCAAACGGTGTACGAAAAGCAGTCTTAGGAATATCTTCATCGGCCATCGGTACTTGCCAATACCCAAAAGCAAGATCTAGCTTGGTGAACCAACAGCTTCACCCTAGACGATTCAAGAGATCAGCAGTGTGAGGAAGAGGGTACACATCCGAGATCGTCACTTCATTTAACGGACGATAGTCAATGCAAAAATGAATACTCCTATCAAGCTTCGTCACAAGATGAGGTTCACATGCCCAAGGACTCCGCGACTTCCGAATAACACCTTTCTCCAACATCTCCTTGACGTTTGCATGTAAAATCTTGATCTCCTTAGGTGACCAACGACAAACAGAAACCTTGATTGGATGAGCATCCCCGGTTGGCAATCTTGGCCCCAGATGATAGGTCAAATTCAAAGAGATCAAAATACTCCTTCATGAGCCGGTCAACAGCTGCAACACAAAGATCATCAGAGGGATCGGAAAAGGGAAGAGCAGAACAAGATGGAAACACAAGAGAAAATAGTGGGGAAACAAAAGTAATGGAAGCAGAGGTAGAAGTAGAGGGACGAAGAGGTACGAAAGTGAGAGGAATGGATGAAACATAAGGAAGTATAAGACAAAGGGGAGAAAGTCACACTTGGCATGATTGCGCTGCAACCAATCCATACCAAGAATGAGGTCAAAAGCTTGACTTGGCACTACCCACAAAGACTGCAACTCAAACTCGAGATCGCCCACACGCACAACTAGGTCCGCTTCATCTCGTGCACATGCATGTGTATGGCCGTTGCCATAAAGAATGAAAACTGGATCTGCCGCATGATGCAACTGTAGATGACAACGTGTGGCAACAGGTCGAGCAATAGAAGATAAACTCGAACCTGTATCAACCAATACGGAGAGAAGAATAGGAGACCTCTTGTTATAAAAACGAGCTTGGAAAGTAAACACTGGATGAACCGGTGCCGAGTGAACCCCTTGATGATACTCCCGAAAGAAAGATGGAAGGGTCACTAACTTATTTGTGCAAAGTCCCTCCGTTACTCGCGTGACTCCTCGTTTCCCGGATGCACCTCGGTGTCCAAACCTTCCACCACAGCAGCACCAACAAGACGTTGCTGACGCCAAGATCTCCACCCAGGAAATGGAGGTCGCCAATCCGGAAAACGTCGACAACGTCGATAAGTATGACCAACTTCATCACACGCCTAGCAACGAACATCACGGCCACAACCACAGCCTTGCCCTTGTCTTTAGACTCGAGTAGCAGCAGCATCAACCTCCATTGGAACAGGACCATCACTCATAGGAAGTGGAGCTAAAGGACGTGGAACGAGAAGTGGAAGAGGCGATGTCTCATAATGTTGTGCCAAGCGAAAAGCATCGTCAAAGGTGGCAGGAGTAAGTGCATGCACAAGTACTTTGATATACTCAAATATCCTAATATATTCTATTATCCAATAATCTTTAATTTTGAAATTATAAATATTTTATAATTTACAAACATTTTAAAACACTAAGTATAATATCAAATTAATTTTTTTTAATAGTAAGTTTTCTAAATTTTCATTTTGCCAAGATTTTGACAATTGGAAGGAGGTGCCCAGGCCAATTTCAAGGGTTGGCCATATTCTTAAGACATTGAGGTAAGAGTTATTTTTACCTCTTGCCATCCATTTACTGGCAGCACCAGGCCCTTCTCTTGTTGAAGGTAATAACACTAGAGGTACAACCTCCTCGGCACGCACCAAAATCTAGAGTACCTTGGTATACTTGAAACTTGGCGCCTTCTTCTTCACCACTCTCACCCATGTCAATGCTACAGCACAAAAAGGACAGTTCAAGATGGACACTTCCAAGTTCAAGATCTGGATCATGGCATCCTCAGCTGTAACCCTTCTAAGTCCATACATCTCATTCTTCCCTCTCTTTGAATCTCTGGCACTGGTGGAAAGCCAAAATTTAGAACGAAAGAAATAACTGGATTCTTTTCTTTGGCATCTCCTAGATCGTCAATGCGACCTGTGACTGAGACAATAGTCAATTGCTTCATGCTGTCAAACAACGACGTGATTCTTTGCAAATTTCTCAGTGTTTGATTCCATCTGGAACACAATGATCTCCTGGCCAGACAGAGAATCTCGCTGGAAATCCATGTACTTGATAGCTTGTGCTCTAGAGGAAGAGAGAAAGGATTGTATGCCCTATGGACAAGGAATCCAATGTGCTTTAACTCCTAGGAGCTTGCCTCAGCCAGAGCCGTGGCTGCCATGGGCAAGAGATTTTCTGCCGATGCTATAAAAATGCCCTGCCTAGGAACTTCGGTGTCAGTCAGGGCACAAGGAGTAGGCGTAAACTTTGGAAAATTTCTAATGCATGGTTTGAATTTCCTCTCAAACAGCTGCCTCACCCACAGCACGATGTTCTAGGCTAGGCTTGCAAGCATCTTCCAAACTCCCCCAAGCTGAAGTACATTTGGATGAGCTGCCTCCAGGTCATGGTTGAGAACTTCTTGAAAGTTAATTTCTGTTAGGGTGGGCTGCGAGGAGAGCTTTTTGATTGCTGGAGCTTGATCGCCAGATCCAGTGCCGCCATGCCAAATCTAGTGCCACTATGCCTGCAGCTCATGTGATTCCTAGTGTTAGTCACGATTCTCACACTCGGTTTTTTGTGTTGCAGTTTAGGATGGGGAGGAGGAGCATCAGACCGTGGAAGGCATGGTGTGTGCAAATCCAGATATTCCTAGAAAGCATTTACATAATTTTCATCAAGTTGAGAAACTATAGGTGAGTGTTGAGGGATCAGCAGCTGAAGAAGCAACAGCTAAGGAAGTAGCAGATATGGAGCAGTTTGAAGATTATCCAGCGTTAATGCAGAAAACAGGATGCAACTGGACTTCAGTTGAAACTCATGCTTTGATTGATCTGAAGAGGAGAGTATCTTGCAAGGTAGAGCCTCTCACCTCATGAGAAGTGTCAACCAGCTCCAGCTTGCTCGACAACTATTGCAGCAAAGCTTGCCAAGAAAACTGGGTGTGATGGAGATTGTTATAAGAGATATTGGGAGAACATTATGCATAGCTACAACACAGCTAAGGATTACAACCACCAGACAGGAAATGCCAATTACTTCACTCTCTTATGGAATACTGTCAAGAAGCACCAGTACTGGAGCAAGATCTGTTTGATGCCATTGATGAGTTCTAGTCAAGCCATGGGGCCATTCGTACAAGAAATCTCCTTGACAAGGATGAAAGAATGCCAGAATCAAGCACAAGAGAACATGCGAATGCCATAGCACCAAAGGAAGAATATGACAAAGTTGTATCTAGGAGATTAGGCAAGTGGAGGCTCTCAATCCCTCATAACTGTTCTCATAGAAGGCAATAGAAAAGGCTTCATCCAATGCACACTTCTTATTAGCTTTTGAGAAGGACTTTATTATTGTTCATCACTTACTTTGAGTTTGGGCCAATGTAAGCATATTGGATTTAGCACTTCATCTATATGGTGAAACTTTTAATTATGGGATAATTACTATCGATTAGTCATATAATTTATCTCTCTTTTAATGTTCTTAATTCTATTAAAAGGGCATGATCATGTAAATAACTCTAACTGCCTATTTATAATAGTCTATCTAAACTTTACCAACAGGTTTAATTTATTTGCTCAAGAGGATTAGAGCTTTTGGTTTCTCACTCTATATCATGTATGGGTAAAGACATATAATCTTTTGGTAAATTAAGTGATTCCCATTGTAGCAAGGGTGGCTAACTCCATTAATTATTCCTTTGTTAGTGACAATCATAAAGTGTCTGAGCGTTAATGTATATTGTGTATACAAAGAGGTAATCATTTAAGTTGGTGCAGAATATCCAAAAGGACTCCAATGTGTTTGATATAGTCTATAGTCACAATGTACAAGACACTCATACTTGATATCCTTACTGTTTAGTGATACTCTTTTGTTATCTAGATTATAAACATAAATACAAGCTACATTACAAGTTGATCAATATTGATGGCATAAAGTGCATACTACTTAGGAACCATGAATTCAATTAGATACTAGTGTAGAAAGTGCAAAGTGCATACTACTTAGGAATCATGATCGAACCATTTCAACATAAAAGTCAATTAAATTCAAATGCATAACTACTTAGTAACCACCAGTTCAACTACAGATTCAAATACATAAAATGGATAATTCTTTGAATTTACAGTGCATAAAATACAGCCTACTTAAAACTAATTATGATGCTGACCACTAAACAAATGCAAACTAGACTAGTTCAAGTATGACCATCTTAGTAACTAAGAAAGGCGAGATGTACTTGACTAAAAATTGGCTACTAGTTGCCTTTTGTCATCTGTTAACTTCACTACATATTACTTCCTGCCTTTTAGAGCTCATGATCCCTTGTGCTCTACAGCTTCTAATCAACAAGCTCTTGTAGCAAGGAAATTATTATGATGGTGAGTATTTCACTTTTCTCTTGCCTACTACAACAACTAATGTAGCACAAGCTGATCATCACTGTGGACATCTTTGATCTCCTCACACGCTTTCCCAACATTTGCCACAATTTCACGGCAGATATTGCTCTCTTGATCCAAGAATTCTATACAAATACGAATCAAGAAAAGCACAATACTCAAAACTAAGAGAGATTACAGACATACCTTTTGAGAATCCCTCACAGCAGTGATCAAAGCAATTGCTACCTTTTTTGCCACTACTCAAAGAGTGTTTAGTGGTGGCATTCGTCCATCGGTCCTCCTCTCTTTTAGCTTTCCACTGACTAGCTGGTATAGCTCGTCATAGCGGCCGCCATAGCTATGGCTTGCATTTATTTGGCTGAAGGGTCCGTGAAAACAAACGCAATGGTGTGGCTTGACGATGACGAGTTTTACTCTTCACCAACCAAACAATGGCTGGGACAGACGAGGGGGATCTTTGTGCCGCTTCTGGTCAAACGAGATGACTTTGCTCCCGCGATCGAGGGGCTCAGGACTGGCGACTGTAAGATGGTTGATGGGCAGCTCAAGTTTGGAGAGATTGATGAGGAGATTGTTTCGCATGGGCTGCTCCGATTTTAGGTGAGTCTAGCCTGATTGCCTGTAGTTTTGTTCTCACTTTGTAGACACAGGTGAGGGACACTGGTTATTGTAATTATCAAGACCTGGTAAAATCCTGAATTTAAGAAGGGAGTGATGGGACTGAGTGTTTTAGAATCAGAAAGCAAGAGTGAGAGTTTACAGGGAAGGCTACTTGCAGTCAGCAAAGTCGATCATACAGAAACATCCTATATAATGACGCTTTCTTGTAGAAATTTGTTTCATTTTTTAAAAGAAAGAAAATAATTTCCGGGTCGGTTTACGACTTCAGTGTCTTAAGATGTATGTATCTACCTCGCAAAAACACATTTGTGTAAGCTTTGCAATAAGACGTGAGGAGCAGTGTTGGAGGGGTCCAGCTCAAAAACATGCTTTGCAGCATCCTCTCCAACACCAACATCACACTGAAGCTTGCAAGCTCCAAGGAGAGCTCCCCAAGCAACCGGACATCCTGGCAAAAAGCTTATAACCTGTTGAGCCTCTGTCAGCTGGCCAGTTCTCGCCAACATATCCACAACACAACTATAGTGCTCCCTGGCTGGATCTATCCCATAGTCAAGTTGCATGCTCCACAAACACTCAAGAGCTTGATCCATCCATCCCAAATGGCTGCAAGCGACCAACAAACTCATGAAACTTATCCGGTTTGGCCTCACTCCATCCACTGCCATTTCTTGGAAAACTTTGAGCGATTTGACACCATCTCCGGCGTGGGAATGAGCTGTGATCAAACACGTCCACGAGATGACGTCTCTGGCCTTCATTCTCTGAAAAACCTCTATGACTTTGGATAGATCTCCTTGCTCCGCATGCACGGATAAGATTGCGTTCCAGGAGCTCAGTGTCTTCTCTGGGATGCTCTCAAACAGAGACTCCGATCCATCCAAATCGTGAGAGCTATAAACGAGCACGGTTGACCAGCTAATTGAATCCCAAGCGGGCATTCGATCGAAGACAGCCTTCGTTCTTTTATAATCTCCATTTTGTACCAGGACTGCCATGAGACAGTTCCAAGCTACCAGGTTCCTCTCTGGAGAATAATCAAAACATTTTTTCGCAGATTCTAGATTGCAGCTCCGGCCATGGATGGCTATTCCAAGAGTGACCGATACAACACTGTGATAAGGCATCAAACTATGGATGTAGTTTGCTTCCTTGAGATTATAGTTGTGGTCCACGAAAGCTTGGATCAATGCTGTCCAAGACGAGTGCTCCCGTCCAGTGGAAATCGACTCGAAGGCTTCCTTGGCTTTAAACACGTCTCCACACTGCGCATAGATGCCTATCATCACACTAAAGGTGACGAGACTTTTCATTGGCATCCTTGAGAGAACTTGTAGAGAATCTCCAAAGTGACCGCTTTGAGCATATGCCGAGACCATCACATTCCATGTTACCACACTGGCGGCTGGAACTTGGTCAAATAATCGTTTTGCTTCCTCAACACGACCATTTGATGCAAAAACTGTGATAAAAACCGTAAAAGAGATAAGGTCCCAGAATGGCATCTTCGAAAACAGTGTTCTTGCTGTATTTTCCTCCTTGTTTTGGGCATAGACTTCAAGCATTGTGTTCCAAGTGATCACGTCTCGCTCTTCGATTTTTCTGAACAAGTCTCTTGCATCATCTATACTCAAAGACTTAAGGATGGAATTACAAGTGATGAGATTACATCTTGGCATCTTCATGAAAATATCCGACGCCTCTTTGTGAAACCCATTGCGGGAGTACATAGAAACAATCGTATTCCAAGTGATCATGTCCCTGGCAGCACTAGCACCGTGATCAAACAAGTGTTTTGCAGAAGCAAAGCTTCCTTCGCTAGCGAAAGCTTGAATCATCACATTGATGGTGACGGTGTCACGTTCTCGCATCTTCGAAAACAAGCTTTTCACTTGATCAAAATGCCCAGTCTTCGCAAACGCTGAAATGGAAGTGTTCATGCAGAGTGTGCTGTGGCATGGCACTCGCTCGATCAACACCGCCACCTTTTCTACAACGCCTCTTTGCGCAAAAGCTTGCAAAATGCACGTCCATGTCAGTGCATCCCTCTTTGACGATTCAAGAAACACATGCCACGCGTCATCCAGATGCCCCGCTTGGGCATATGCTGACAGTTTTGTGTTTGTAGAGCAAACATTGCATGGGATTATCTTCCTAAAAGCCTGTCTGGCATCGTTCATACTGCCACATTGCATGTAAGCTTTTCAGGCATGTCAAAGTCTTTGGAACTATTGAATTTATGGCGATTTGACGCCAAATAGGAGCAACACGACGTTTACAATCAACGAAGGGACGAGGAAGAGGAAATCCAAGAGTTTTTTACATTACACATTCTTAAAAATCAACGCCCGAGAGAATACACAATCCTATGGTTTAACCGGGAAAAGAATTTTACAAGACGGAAAAATCGCGGGGTTACTCTACAAAGAGGCGGGCGGTGGTGGCGAGGAGAGATCCATTCGTGCATTGTAGACCTTGTCTAGAATATCAATCACCTTGTGCCTCGTCCCTGGGCTCACATCCCTTCTTAGCAGCAGTAGCAATTTCCCAAACAATCCCAATCCGCCAGTCCTTTCCCTCATGGCGGCGCTACTCCTCCCACTGTCCCTACACACCGCCCACAAAATCCCCACCGCATTCGCAGTCGCGGAGTCCGACACCCTCAAAATCTTCTTCACGATCGCCGGGATCGCGAGCGCGTGATCATCGATCGCCGCCCGGCCCTCGGCGCAGCCACAGAGGAGCTCCAGCACGATCAAAATGTGCTCCGCCACGCCGCCGCTGGTGTCCGGGAGGAGCTCCACCAGCGCCGCCACGGCGCCGGTGCGCGCCGCCCTAGCCCTGTTCCTCAGTGGCAAGCAAATGCCCAGCAATGCCCTGAGGCTGGAATTCACTAGCACCTGGTTGCCATTCCGGCGCAGAATGGCGACAAGACCATCGATCACCCCAGCCGTCGATCCGATGGCGATCTGGGCGCCTTTATCGCTGGCTAGGCCATCTAGCACCGCTATCGCGCTCATCATTCCCGGCGGGGAACCCATGCACAGAATCCACGAGATCGAACGGAGGGGCTTGGGCGAGATTAGGGCTCTTCGCGAGTTGTAACTGGCGGGAAGATAGGCGAGGATGGCGATTGCCTCTTCAATCGGCTGGAGCCACGCCTTGTCCGGAGGATCCCTCGCGTCCTGGGGGTACGGAGCGCTGAGAACGCCGGACAGGACGGTGACGGCGCCGGCGTCGACGATGGCTCGGCTGTTCTTGGTGCTCTCCCGCGCCTTGCTCTTGAGCTTGGAGAGGGCGTCAACATTGGCAGGGTCTTTCTGGATCCTGTCTAGCAGGAGGAGGATGTGCGGCCTGTCGATCGGGCTGGTGGAGCTCCGGAAGAGATCGCTGGTGGTGGAATGGGATTCGCACCACTGATGGATGAGGCTCCGCAGCGCGTTGTTGGGCACGAGCGAGTGATTCTGGTGGAGCGGTTGCATCGTCGCTGGGCAGCAATCCTGGCCGCGCTCGAGCCACTTGTTGATGCTGCTCCGATCGTATGTCACGCCTGTGCAAGCGGTCACGGGATCCCGCATTAATTCCAAAGAAATTGGGCAGACAAATTCGGGTGGAGGCACTGGATGAAGATCGGTTTGATCCATCCCAGAGCGATGATCTACGAAGGAAATACCCAGCTCGTAGGGGACTCTGTGCTACTACTATGACAATGGCTGGATTGAGTGCCTAAAAGAGAAGAGAAGCGGTACCGGGAATCCACGAATTCTTCCCTCGCTCATCACGAATTTGTCCTCGCCTGGAATGGAACAGTATCCCTCGGTCGATCGATTGGCCTGTGCGAAGAGAGAAAAGAATAGAGACGCTCGAATTTGGCAATCACGAGAAGGAAAGCTCGGCGAGCGATGGAAAGCGAGGAAGGGGTGGCACGCCAATAAAACACCGCTCTTCCCAGCCCTAAAGGGACAATGGGAAGCCGGCACGAAACAGAGGAAGTGTTGACGTGGAGGCCCAACACGTGTGACGATGCCGGCCGTCCATCGGGCAGATCGACGCGAGAGATGGCGGCACGTGGTGGCCTGAAACCCCCTGTTGCGTTGACGCGTTTGCGTTCACCGACCGTAGACCGGAGCTTCGCCAATGGGGTTTCGACAGCGCATTGCCGGATAAGTACGTACGACAGCGGATATTTTACAATTCCCTTTCTCTAGAGGTTGCTTGATATTTCTTGAATACGTATTTCTTTAAAGAATTCTCCTTTTTGTTTGGTTGCTTGATAGTTGGAAAGTTTGATCTATTCCAGTATAGGGTGGGCCGTGGACGATGGAAGGAATGGCTTGCATGTCATGAGCGCCGTGAGAAGCGCAAAGAAGTTGAGGAAAAAGAACACGAGGTGATCACCTGTATCATAGAAGATTAAAAATTATAGACTTCCCAGAGATCATTCTAATGTAATCCTCTTACCTGGGAGAAGCCAAGTGTGTTGCCTTGTTTGGCACCACGCAAAGCTGAAATGCAAATCAAATTAGTCTCACGCGTGAAAGAGATTTTGCGCATATAATACACTTACACTGAGCCACCACCCGCGGGGCCAATTGCCTTGAACAGTGACACAATGCTCAGAGAGAAACCATTGGCGGCGCCTCTTTGCGCTTGTTTCTGGACAAAGCTACTTGTTTAGTATGACTGAATGGGGCGGGATTTTCTGAGACAATCGGCTTACCACTGAATTGTTGATGAGTATGAAGGAGCCCGTGAATGTGGCTTGCTGGAATCGAGCAAAATCAGAAGTAAAATCCAGGAGGAGCTTAACTTACACCCAGAATCAACTTGGTGATCGACGCGATGAGAAGTATCGCCCAGAGAGAGTTCCCGTGAAGTTTTGAGAAGAATGGATACGCCGTCAATATAGGAATTGCTACTAGCTGCAATGCAAGAGAATCTTTAGAGCGAAGAAAAAGGAACAAAAAAGTGGAGAGCTTACTGTTGGTACTCGTGTCAACCGGATTGGCCCGAGCCACTTTGCAAAGATAGGAAACAAAGTCAATTGGAACAAAAGCATAGACAAGCCTGTGAATAAAAAGAAAGAAGTAAACAATGACGATCCAGTCTAAGTGATAGAACGCACCGGATATTGCAAGAACTTCTCCAACATTGGAGCTCGTGAAACCCAGTCCACCGTATGATCTTCCACTCACGGCCCACAGCGAGAAGATCTAAATATTCAGAGTGATTTTAGAAAATCTCTACGATTGTCGTGAAATGTACCTCGGTGTAAGCTATGTCGTGTAGAGACCAGAGACAGTAGACCATTGTGGAGGAAATAAATCCCCAGTTTCTAAAGATGGATTCGGATTGCTTCTCCTTTGTATCACTCTCCACACTAATGGGATCCTTGCCTGTGTCCTCCTCATCAATTTCAAGGGAAGTGTGATCTTTATGAAGTGTTTCCTGACCCCCAAACACAGCACAAAAGCTTTTCCGTGATCTTTTGTCCCAGAACTTGGGAAATTAAGCAACGTACCGGCAAGTAGAAGCACATAACCAGTGCTATCAATGCGAACACAAGGACGCCAAGTGCTTGCAACAAGTAAGGAAATCTCGCAAACAAGCTCCCGGATTTGAAGATGTTTGGATACTTGATCGCAGGCTGTAAGGACGAGAAAAAAAATTCACATGAGATCACGGAACTTGAGAAATTCGAGAAGTCAGTTGCCTGTGCTAGATAGCCACCCATAGCTGGTCCGATAATAAGGCCAAATCCCCACATCGTGCTAACCTGCACTAGAAACATAGAATTTCAAGGCTTTGAGAGCAAAAGTTTACGCACCATTGACATGCTTATCGTCTGATGTTGCTCGCTACAGATCTCGGAAGCGTATGCCTGTCGATAAGCACAAACGTACTTTGATTGCTTAGTCTTGAAACTTTGATAGCTCACCTTGACGGTTCCAAGCATTCCATTGAAACCTCCCAAGAGAAATCGCGTGAGCAGAGCCATCCACAAGCTCGTGCTAAGCCCAAACAAGGTGTTGAAAACCACCCTGCAAGGAGTTCAGTTATTCTTGGAAGAACTTATGTCGATCGATGCTACGCACACTGAGAGAATGCCGCAAACCATGACCTTCCTTCGACCATATCTGTCGGCTATGACGCCCCAGAGAACTCCAGTGAGCATTCGCCCAATCATCAAAGATGATCCTGGACAAGACAACAGAAAAAGAGTTAATAGATTGAGTGTGCAGGACAAGTTTTGGCATTGCTTCGTCTCCCAGATCTCCAACTCACCGATCCATCCAGCGTAATATCCAATGTCCTCTTTCCGCTTGGCAACGTGTAGATCCTCTATCTGCGATGGAGAATCCATTAAAAAAAACTTACACAAGCGTGGCCGGTATAGTACACTACCATGAAGTAGAGGAAGGGGTAGACTACTGCGATTGGAAGCGCTGCCATTGTTTCAAATCGAATCGAGAGAGAGAAGATTAGGTTGTGAATGGAGAGAGCTTGCTTAAATCTTACCATTGGCGAGGATCACAAATCCGAGGAGAACGAGGAGCTTGAAGGGAACTGGCGCGTTCTTGTCCCGGAGATGGGCGACTCGGCATCCCGGGCACTTGGGGTGGAGCGCGGATGCCCTGCCGCTGGAGCCTGGGCGATGCTGGTAGTGATCGAGGAGCGGCTGCTTCTCCTCCGTCATAGCACCAAATCAAGAAAAACAACCAATCTGGATCCCTGAAGGAAAACTTTCAGCCACGAGAAACTCGTGCAAGTTTGAGATTCGTACAGAACTAGAACGGAGGGGCTGCTTTGACGGGGCAAAGAATTGAGCTTGCAGTAGTAAATAGTTCGATCTTTTCTTCTACACTCAATATTGGAAGGCTAAGTTTTACATCCAAATGCTCGGTCGAATTGTCGTGTATTCATTCATGGCGATTTGTCCACTTTGGTTCCACGGAAGGTTTTTCAACCATGTTTTTTCCGTGCGATGGTAGCCAGAGCTCTCAGAATAAATATTTTTCCCCAGAAAAAGAGGTAAATGTTCTCTCTCTTGAAATACTGTTTCTGTCATACGTAGAGTGCTTTCAGTCAGGAAAAAGGAAGCCAAAGGATTTTAGCCAAGCAGTTCTTTTAACTAAACAGATCATTTTCTTTAACTAGTACGACTTTGGGGATCTACAAAATCTCCCAAAGAATTAGAATTGATCTAACAAAGATGTTACGCCCGTCGAGCAAAACACTCTCGTGAAGCCTTTTACTCATTCAAGAGAGATTACAATAGAATAATAGACACAGTGTCCTCGTGCCTTAATATTTTAACTTTGCCTAGTCTAAGATATTCAGCTTACACGTTTGTGGCTACAAATAAGACACCGGGCTTGAATTCCCAAAAATAAGACACCGGGCTTGAATTCCCAAAAAAGTGTTGACTTGTAAAGCAAGATACCATCATGCCTTTCTTTATCTTGGTTGTCCATATCCTGGGTGCATATGAGATTAGTTTAACAAGATTATTAATTCATGATATAACAGTCATGCACTGAGATTCTTCATGAGTCAATTAAGAGATGCACTAGAATCAAATGCCCAAGTGTGTAAGTTTGAAAAATGTATTGAATATGAGAGTATATTCATTGAATAAAAGGAAGGTTTAAGTAATTTTTAATCAAATGGTGGTTTAAATTGTTATGCCCCAGTTCTTTAAGTATAGTGGGTATCCCTTTTAAAGCATAAATAATTGATTGAATAAACCTCTAGGCAATGTGCATAACCCCCAAAATGCCTATTAAATATTAATTTTAATATATGATGTGATTCATTTAGCTAATTAATAGAGTCAAACCCAGGACTTTTGTCAACACTTAAAATGCCTACTACATATCAATCTCAACATGTGGTATGATTCCCTTAGTTTATCAATAAAACCCAAAATATCTATTAAATATCAATCTCAATATGACCCCATTAACACCCAAAATGCCTACTAGATATGAACATTAACAAATTCCCTTAGCCAATCAATAGAACTTAAAACGCTTATTAAATATCAATCTTAATATATAGTGTGATTTTTTTAGCCCCCTTTAATACCAAATATAAACAAGAGAGTTTAGTAGTATTTAAACCCAAGAAAATTTAACCCTAAATATCCTAAGATATTTAACCAATTGGAAAAAACAAATGTGCACTTTTGTTATAAGCCCTTATCTTCTATATTTAAATCTTTATAAATCATTTATCAAGTAATGTTAATATTATTGTAAAGATGAGTCAGTTGATCCTAGGAAATAGCAAGCTTTGATATAAAGAGGAGTAGCCATATTACTTCCTTATAGGTGAAGCATCTAAACTCTATGGAAGATACAAATTAGCACTTGGTTTGTCAAGTAATAGCATTACTATCTAGAAAATTGTTGCCTTAGCAATCTTTCCGGATGCAATATGTAAATTATGTTATTGTTGTTCCTCTTTGAGTGCATCACATATTTGAAAAAAAAAAAAAGATTCATATGCATACTTTGTAAGGACATGTGGATCTATTCAAAATGCTCAATATCTAAAATATCATTCAATAAAGTTGCTAAATTACTTCTTTATCCACACTAATGATGGCTTGCTTTATTACCATGAGGTGGACCTTTATATAGTTAATGTCACTAATAATTTATCAACAGGTTCACAAGGATCCATCCATAAGAAACCCCCTTTTAGGGTCATGATATGCTCCTTTGTTTATGCTCCATGAATTTGTGATAAAGCAATCCAATTTTAGTTGGAAGTCTTAGTATAATCAAAAAGATAAATATGCTACTCACCAAAGGGGTGGTCCAAAGTTGAGTTGAGCTCAATTCAACAAAAGTCAATGTAAATTAATACAATTAACTAGATGTTTTATAAGCGATAGTCCAAAGTGATCTCACAAATTGAGCTCAACTCAACATAGTCAATTGAAATTTTTATAAAGGAAATAAATTGAAGAAATGAATGTTTTAATGAACTTTAATATATTGAAACATGTAATACCTGGGTCAAAAAGATTCTACTAGATTGAGTCTTTTAAAAAAGATAAAGTTAATAAGAACATATCGTTTCTAAGACTATATTTTTTTACTATTGACTACTATTACAGTTGTTATATTTTGATTTAAATACTTTATATTTTAACTAAGTTTATAGCTGCCATATATTTACATACTAATCCTTCATTTAAAGTTTTTTTAGGATTTTTGAGAAGATAGGAAGCAAGGAAAACAAAAAAAATTGTAAATAAGAGTTATAATGTAAAGAAATGTGAAAATATTAATTTTGTTTTACTATCATAATTTTCATATTACACTTTTAGTCTTTGTTACCCATTGAGGAATGTAAAAACCACTATCACCATTGATAAAAATGATTATATTACTTCCAAAACAATAGTATAAAGCAAAAGAAATGAAGAAATAAACAACACAATAAAGAGCACTAACAAATTTCCCCAAGTTCTCCCAATATTCCCCAAGTTCTACCAACATTCCACCTTCAACTTCACATAATAATTATCTTTTTACTAAAGGTGTTAGTGAAGTTGAAATAAAGCTTTCTATATATGAAATTCTAAATCTTTCTACTAGAGAGGGATTGCCTTTAGCATTGCAAGAGCAGTGCCACATGTTTCTGCAAGATCTTACTTTTAATATAGCAAGACTACTTGAAAGCATAAAACACTACTATACTTAGTACTTAATATGTTACTCTTTTTTAGATAAAACAAATAGTTCTATGGGTCTATAAACTTTTCTTGAGCACTATAGCAATTGTATAAAGATAGGTTTAGAAAATGTGTATATATCAATTCCAGAATAAGTTACAGACACATACCCACTATTGCTTTATGATGAAGGACAACATTCCTTTGGGAAACACTATATTGGCTAGTGAAAAATATAAAGTTTTTAGGCCATCCTATAGTGAATGTAAGATCTAGGATTTTTTTACTATAGTATTGTATTTTAATATATATATATATATATATATATATATATATATATGATATTAATTATAGGTAATATATCTTATTCTAGAGTGGAATATCCACTACAACAAACAAGGTATTAGAAGTGTAGTGTTTAGTTTAGGAATGACTAGAAAGAAAAAAATGTGTAAACTCTTTTGTCAAACTTCAAATCAACACAATAGTTATCTTGGTTTAGTGGGAACAAGTAAAGTCATTGAGAGGTTGATTTTAAAGTGCCCAATATGCCTTTTTGTCTTGGGTCAAAAATTCATTTCTATAGGTTTGAATAATTTTCTTGAGCACTACCACAAAAACAATATTATCACTTTATATATAATTGTTTATAAGTGTAAAGATCCAAATAAATCCTATAAGCTGTACTAGATTGAATCATGAGACATAGAAGGAAAGAGAGAATAAGAGGAAGAAAGAAAGAAGAAGAGAAAGAACTATGATAAAAACTTTAGATTCCATTGGATGCTTCCTTCCAATTGAGGTTGCCATGTACGATGAGGTGACTATGTATAGCAGGGTTTTGCTATACATAGTCACCTCATCGTACATGGCAACCTCAATCTTTGTCTTTATTTTGTCTCTACAGATCACCTCCTAGAAAAAAGGTTCAACTTATCCCTCAGCTTTTATTGGTAAAATTGGAGTCCATTGGAAGGTCTTACATAAAAACTCAAGTTAATCCTAAGTGATCCATTGTGGTAGAGTTGGTTCCAACCCAATGAACTCAAAAATGAAGAACTCATTATTGATGCAAGTTGTGATAAACCACCTTGACCACACGATTTGGTTGAAGCAGAGTTTGATGCTCACAAACTTGCTAAGGGAGAGGAATACTAAATGAAGTAGCAACTGTTGGGGGTCTTATATGGAGTTTTAATTCTAAACATGGAAGACATCATGAACACGAGATGATGCTAGCAACTACAACCTATAGGCCATCTCATTCACACACTCCATAATCTCAAAAGGCTTTAAGAACTTTGGATGGAGCTTAGAAAGAGTGGTAGTGTTGAGAAAGAAACCTTTTAATAGTGGGGAGAACACTCTCTTGTACTTTGAAATCTTGCTTAAACATATTTCTTGTGTGAACTCCCTACCCTTAGAAAATGGGGAAGAAAGGAAATATACCTCTACACTTTAGCATCTCTTCACACCTTAGAATATTCCAATAGTAGAATATTGTAGGAAATCTTTCTCAACTCTAAGCCATCTCCTAACAGGCAACAACAAAGGAACGTACTAGTTCTGTTATGTGTGAAAGCCCACAATCAAAGTGCTGTAAAATAGACCCCAAAGTGATGCTCTATATTGGCAACTATTGCAAGGAGACAAAGAAAGGAGAAGAAAAAGAGAAAAACAAAGGAAAAATAGAAAACAGAAAATAGAGATATAAAACCAAGTAGGAGAACCACGTACTTGGACCCCAACTTAAGGCCTCCTCACATCTGGAAAGTGCTGCAAATATCGCTTAGTTACTCTTAAAGTTCCAAGGGAATAAAGTAATGTATTGCTTGGGAATGGTAATTGCAAGAATGATAGAAAACAATAGTTTATCAAATGAATAGTGGAAGGTAGTGATGGCTGGTTGTAATGGAGTGATAGTGTAGGGGATTTGGCAGTCTATGAATATGGTCAAAGTGGTTGGTAGCATGTATACTTGTCACGGAAGAAGAAAAGGCTTGCATTCTTTACAAGTGTAGCGCATGTGATCATAGGATGAGATTTAGATATACTGTCACCGTGGATCCTTGGAACCTTGGGGGATAAATAGGGATAAAATAGCCACTAAGGGCTTTCTCATCAAGCAATTGCCCCTTTTCCAGTTGGCTTAAGGGGAGAGAGATAAGGTGCGCTACAGTTGGTATCGGAGCAAATGGTACGGGTTCGATTCCCATTAATTAGTGGCTACTTAAAAGTATAATATACCCTTGAGCAAGGTATATTCCTACCCCTAAATTTGAAATCGTATGTATTGGGCATCCATGCGTACGTCCTTCCTCTTGTGTGGAGCATCCACGGATGAAGGTATCCACCGTGGGACTGCGGTACGGGTGGATGACTAGCACGGACGAAGGTATCCACCATGGGACTGCGGTACGGGTGGATGACTGAGATTATTTCAAGCCATAACTTTTTCTTTGGACCATCTCCAGCACTCCACTATAGTCCAAAACACTCTAACACAGTAGATAAACAAGGTGTATATAAGCTAAAAGCTTGCAAATTATCTACCACCAAAGGTGGTGAAAGCAACACCTTTTCACCAACCCGAATCTTTTTAGAAGCTTCTCCAAACTTGGCACATTACACTAGACTTCCCCAGCCATAGGATACTAGTTGTGGCATCACTCACAATGATCATGGCATCTTCTATAGTCACTAACACTTCATTTGACCACCAAATTCTTGTGAGTGCTTTCAACTGCGTTCACTACTTTAGAGACTTTTTCTTCCATGCTTTAGGGGCTCCATAAGTTACCACACACAGTGGAGCTCCAGATTTCATCATTGCAGCACTGCTCCTCACTTTGGGCCTACATGACATCACACATAAGAGGGCAATATAGCTAGCTTTTGCAACATCTCTGACCTCCTTCAAGACTCTTTATAACCTTTTGGGATAATCTCAGTCATTGGGAGAAAGTTCTCCAAACTTTTTATGTTGTGAGATCTTTCTTTGTCTTCCTCTTTGTTTCTTTTTCCATCTTTCTTTCACTTTTTATATTTTGTTTCAGATGGTGTTCCTAGAATAGAGTAAGCATGAGTTTGGACTTTCACCTTGAGGCAGCATCAACTCCTCTTGTTTAGGAGCTTTGCAACTCAAAGTTCCTGGTTTTCTTCACTTTATTTCACTTTTATTATCATCAATATCGCTGTCCACTACTCACAGTCACAATCCATTTATTTTGCTACTCACTACACCATTGTTTACCACTCACTACAGTTGCCCTATTCATATTTCTTCACTTTCCTCACCATGCACAAATGTTCTTAGGGATCCTATTATATCACCATATTCATCATAATCATATGTAGTAGATGCATCAAGATGCCAAAATTTGACATGCCAAACTCAAGATATGATGTAAACTATCTGCAGCAAGTACAAGAAAATCCAAGACAGTTAGTAGCTGATTTGTGAGAGCCGGTTGGACCTAATACACACAAGAGACCAGGTATTACTTTGGGCTGATGTTTTACCTAATCCTTCATTCCTACAGTAGTAGAAAAAAATGATCCCAGTAGATGCTTGTTGTAGCGCACCTGAATTTGGAGCCGAACTCCAAGCCCGTTGCGTTACGAAACGAGGGTCCGGTACAATCCCACGAGCACTAGCTCCCCGTATCCAACACCTGCATGCAAAATGGTGTCAGACAGAGTCTGGCACGATTTTGGCATACCGGTGGCCTAACGCAAGAAGGAGGGAACTCCACCGACTAGAGCAGCGTGGAGCTTGGGCTTAGACCCAAGCCGGACGCAGAACAAGGAGCGACACAGCCTAGCGGGAGCCAAACTAATGTCTCAGATGGTCGGACATGCATTCCAACCACTATCCCTACTATACATATTGGAACCCCCCACAGCCCCCCCCCCCCCCCCCTTGAGGGACACACGCTTTGGGCTTTCACCCTAAGCCTCCCTTAGTACCCGGAGTTAGTCTCTGGGACAAGTCTGAAACTTACTAAATATGGAATGTCCTTAGATTGCGAATTTGGACATGGGACGGACACCATTGTGTTCAGGCCGATCTCTACATTCCGTAGATATGCTAAATGAGCTAATCTAAACACTTTCCATAAATAGCATTTGGGACCGAAATGAGACCAACACAAAGGGCGTGATAGCGAGGGTGTTTGGCAGACACGGTAAGCTATCATCCGGCGACATTGAGGGACTAGTCTCAATACGCGAGGGTTCTTGCCAAGCCAGTGCAAGACAGAGCAAAAGAGAACTAACAAGCCGGGCCAAGTATGCTTGGCTAAATAGACACTTAGGAATTCCTTCCTTATGCTCATCCGGCCAAGTACAGATGCCAAGTCCAGTTTACTAACACTTGGACAAGAGGGGCCAATAAAGGGAACCAGCAGTACCGACCTCCTGCCGTCATGGCAATAAGGAAAGAGTGCCCGTAAGGACTGGTTGACAAGTATCTTTCGATACCCGAAGTCACATTCGCGACACTCTCCCCCCCTTGGGGAAGATCGACGTCCTCGTCGATGTATACCCGAGTCTAGCAAACCGTCAAGGAAACAACTCCAAAAGTTAATGGAAAGCACACTATGTGGGAAACACACCGACTTAAATGAGTTATGGAACGACCTCTCCTCTACGTCCAAAGACGTTAAGACTCAGACACCCTCCGGCCGTCGCCGACAAGGAAATGACGAACAGAGTTAGCCACCCTTGCTGCTTCGAGTACCACTCAGCTTACAAAGGAATGATACATCCCTGCCCGCAGGGACATAGGGAGAAGGCCAAAGGCCCAACTGCCCCTGAGCAAGAAATCAACCCCGTCGGGAAGATTTAGACAACTATTATAAACTGGCAGATTAAGTTGTTTACACGACCACACCCCTTTTCGAAAATGAGGCATCGAGAGAGAGGCGGGGGCTTGTGATCAGTCTATAATAGTTATCCCCATGGTTATGGATTGGACCCATGCACCGAAGTGCCGAAGTCAGCCTGCCAAAACTGACCCAAGGACGAATGAACGAGAGAAACGACATTTTGATTTATAGAAATATATTACTTTATTAATTTGCAAGATTGATTACAAGATTTACAAAAGCTAATCTTTATTATGATTCTCATACTCCGTGATAAGCTCACGAGCATGTGTAAGATTACTAAGAGGCTCCCAAGTTGATTCACAAGATGGGTAACCTTTCCACTTAACTAGATACTCTCGACGTTTGGCACGCTTAAGCCAGCGTGTACCCAAAATAGCTTCTACTTCATATTCAGGTTCACCATCCACAACTTCTGGTGGTGGACGAATCTCCGCTTGATGTGCATCATCCATAGTGTATGGAGCCAAGAGATTGGCATGAAATACATTATGAATACTGGACATCTCCACAGGAAGATCCAACTGAGAGGATACATTACCAATGCGCCGCAACACCCGATAGGGTCCAACATATCTCGGCAAGAGCTTCCGAGACAGAGAACCCTTAATGTTTAAGTTCCGGGAAGATAGCCACACCTGATCTCCCACTTGATAGGATACATGCCGACAATGCTGATCCTTATCACGTCGATACCTATCCTGAGCTTTGCCCATCACCTCAGTAGCTCTAGACCAACCTCAGCGTAGCTGCTCCGCATAAGTCTCAACGGCTAGGACCAACACTTCGGTCATTGGTTTCGGTAGGACAATCTGTTGAGGAACCCCACGAGCATTCCCTTGCAGCATCTCCCATGGAGAACAGCCTATAGCACTGTGAAATGTGTTGTTATAACATATTTCTGCTGTATCCAAATGCTCAACCTAGTCGTGTTGGTCCGCCGCGACATAGTACCGCAGATAATCCTCAACTTGAGCATTCACGTGTTCGGTCTGCCCATCAGTTTGAGGATGATAAGCTATACTAAACTTCAACTTGGTACCGAACAACTGGAACAGTGTGCCCCAAAACTTCCCCGTAAACCTCGAATCTCTATCCGAGATCATCTCTTCAGGAAGACCACGAACTCGCACTACTTCATGGAAAAAGAGCTTTGCTGCTTGTTTCGCATTCACTGTTCCCATAGTTGGAATGAAGTGTGCAATCTTCGACAACCGATCCACAACCACCATCAAAGTATCATAACCCTTAGACTTCGGCAAGCAAGTGACGAAATCAAATGTCACACTTTGAAATGGCCATGCCGGTGCTGGAATGCACTGCAACTTTCCAGCCTGCTTCTCAGCTTTGCGCTTACATTGCTGGCATATAGGGCAGGAACGGACATAGTCCGCTACATCACCTTCTATACCAGACCAGAAAAATCCTTTTTTCAACAAAGCCAGAGTCTTTCGTTGTCCACCATGTCCCGCTGCTGGAACATCATGATGTTCCCGCAAAAATAACTGCTGAAGATCCTTAGAGGGAAGATACAATCTTTCTTGCTTATAGAATATAAGCCCGTCTCGAACTGAGAAGTGAAGCTTTGCATTAGTGCAACTAGCAACTTTTGCTGCTTCACTACCAGGGCTCTGCTTCAACAACCCCGCACGGCATAAGATTGCCTTCGCCAATGGATCACTTCCATACGAAGCCCGAACGTCCTTCAACCAATCTGGACTGATTGCCGATATTGCCCGGAATTGAGCTTGACGACTCAACGCATCCGGAACAATATTGTCTTTACCAGGTTTATATATGATTTCAATATCATATCTGGCAAGCTTCTCTTGCCAAGCTTAGGCTGCGTAGCAAAGTAGCTTAGTGTGTTACTATCCATATAAACCTTGGTATGTCCACCCAAGCAGTGTCTCCAGTGTTCCAAGGCCGACACTATAGCAAACATCTCTTTCTCATGCGTTGGCCATCTTCGTTGGGTTTCATCCAATTTCTTGGAATAGAACGCAACGGGACAACCATGTCGCCTTAGCGTAACACCAACCGCTTTGTCACAATCTTGCTGTAACACGGCACCAATAGCATAACCAGATGCATCACAATGCACTTCGAAGGGTTTATCAAGATCTGGGATCCTGAGAACAGGAACCGTAGTCAAGATCTCCTTCAACCGTACAAAAGCACGCTGACAAGCTGGTGTCCAATGAAACGGAATATTACTCTTTGTCAACTCAGTCAACGGAAGAGCAATTCTTGCAAAATTGTGGACAAACTTGCGATAGTATCCCGCCAAACTGAGAAAGGAACGAACATCTGATATAATGGTTGGGACTTCCCAGGACTTCACCGCTTCCACCTTCTTTGGATCAACTTTAATCACGCCACCACCAACTATATGTCCAAGAAAGTTTACATGCAATTGACCAAAAGCGCATTTACTTTCCTTAGCATACAGTTTGTGTTCGCGCAACTTCTGAAACACCAGCTCCAAGTGTTTCAAATGATCCTCCAACATTTTGCTGAAGACTAGAACATTGTCAATATATAGGACAACAAATGTGTCCAGATAATCTCCAAATATTCTATCCATCATAGTGTTGAACGTTGCCGAAGCATTGCATAACCCGAACGGCATGACAAGGAACTCATAAGATCCGTACCGAGTCTTAAAGGCTGTCTTTTCCACATCCTGATCTGCCACCCGTATCTGATGATACCCGAACCACAAATCAAGTTGCGTAAAATACTTAGCCTTTAAGAGTTGGTCGAACAAGTCATCAATGCGAGGCAAAGGATAACTGTTCTTGACCGTGATCTTGTTGAGTGCCCGATAGTCAATACACATCCTTATGGTTCCATCCTTTTTTATAACGAAAAGGACCGGTGCTCCATAAGGTGACTTGCTTGGTTGGATATGACCTTTGTCAAGAAGCTCCGTGAGTTGCTTCTTGAGTTCAACCATCTCCTTAATGTTCAACCGGGCCAAGGGGAACCAGCACCTCCATTTCCAGACTCAATCTACCAATCCTGGTTCCCCTCCATTTCCGGACTCAATCTACCAATCCTTCCATTGTGTAGATTAGCTATTCCATGTGAGGCAACTAGTCATCCACCCGTACCACAGTCCCACGGTGGATACCTTCGTCCGTGCTCAAGTCACTGCAAATGTGCTCTCATCATTGCTTACAACGTCATACAATAAAGTACACATGCCTTGGAGATTTCTCTATAAAGGCACAGTTAGTATAACATCATAGACTTCCTAGTGGATATCAACTCCAAGGGAGGAAGAGAAATCATGCTCCCTAACCACAAAGTCTTTCGGAAACGTGAATGCAAGTGATATTGTATCAATCTTAAGTGAAGTGGTCTCATTTGGTGGCCAAGGTTGCATCTCTACCTCATTTGGATGGGCCTTGTGCTCCACAAGCTTAAGAGCCACTATTTTTACTTGAAAATTTATGTAAATTTTGCATTTGCTAATAAAGTTGTATAGAATCTTTTGTAAGTAACCAGAGAGAACGACTTGAGAAATAATCTATAGGGTTCAAATATAAAGGGAAAGGGCCCATGAACAAGAGTGCACCTCTTTTTCCAATCAGTTAAAGGTCTTGGGATAGTTGGGGTTAAGCATCTTTGGGTTTGAATAATACTGGGCTGAGTGACTTCCCGAGAAGTCCAAATTCAGGAACTTACATCTTTGAGCCATGAAGAACTAGATCTAGCACCTCTAGCTGTGTGAGAATGTGGTGTAAAGTGTCCTTTGGTGTCCCTACATGCATGTGCCATAGTGTGATCTACAAAGGTCTTCAATATGGCCTTGGAATACTCCTAGATCTAGAGGCCTACTTGTTGAGTGAGAGTGAAGGAGAGAATGTTTGTGGCTAAACCAGAGTTAGCAAGAGCTTCCACATTGATACCCACAATCACCACTAGAATTATGAATGCATCAAGATCAAAAGCCATTGTTGTGTTGAAAATAGAAATGGGAGCCATGTCTGAGGCTGAAGAGGGTGCCACTCTATGAAGGGCTCGCACTGACACCTCAAGCTATTGAAGCAAAGTTGGGAATTGATGACAAAAAGTGCAAAGTGTTGTCATGATTGGACTACAATAATTAAAGATCAACTATATACATAATTAGGTCTACTTCATCCCACAGATATACATATATAACTATTGTTATAAAGAATGAAGACTAATTATACTACATGATGCAAATGTAAATGACAATATTTATTAATAGGCTAAGTAAGAGAAGATAAATTTGAACACATATCAACTAATATGTAAAGGATAATAAACAATATTTTTTTTATAAAACCAAGTTTGAAAAGTGAATAGTAGATGAATTATTGCCAAGTGAACTCCTTAATAGTACTCTTGAAAGAAGGATAAAAGGGTTACTAATTTATTTGTGTAAAGTCCCTCCACTATTATGCAACTTGTTGTTTTCCAAAAGAATCTTAGTATTAAGACCTTCCACCACAACAACACTAAGAAGACACTGTTAACACTAAGGACTCCACCTAAGAAATGGAAGATGCCAATTTGAGAAATGCTAACAACATCAATATGTATAGCTAACCTCAACATAAATATCACTTCTCCACTTATAGTTGTATATGCTTTAGCTCCACTTCTTGTGGGAGATGCTCTTGTTTTGATAGAGATGCTGCTGTTGCTTGTATTTAAAGATAAGGATGAAGATATGGTCATGGCTATGATATTTAGTACTAAACGTGTATTATTATGTCAATTAAAGAGCATCATTAAGGGTAGCTAAGGTAAATGCATGCATAAGTCTTACAAGATCTTGACAAAGTATTGGCCACAACATGCCTAACTTGATTTGCTCTAATATATTTGCCTTTGTACAAAGTAAAAGCTTTAAAAGAAAATATAAATTGTATAGCTAACTCAAATGGCCCTTAATAAAGACAATGCAATTACTAGAAGGTATAGTCAAAATGGTTAGTATGTCTAAATTGTTTAAATGCATGTTTAAAAATGTCTAGAAGAACTCTAATCTGCATTAGTGGTTGTATATATATATATATATATATATATATATATATATATATATATATATATATGTGTGTGTGTGTGTATATATATATATATATATATATATATATATAAAATATATATATATATATATATTTGTTTATATATTTTTTTTTTTTTTTTTTTTCTATATATGTGTGAGTGAGAGAGAGATATAATATATATATTTTTATATAAAAGAGAGAGAGAGAGAGAGAGAGAGCGCGCGCGCGAGAGAGAGAGAGAGAGAAAAAA